>NC_072731.1:176800978-176837558 GCF_026930045.1 Uloborus diversus
AGCATATCTTGTGGCACTGAAATATGTATTGATGTTTTTCAAGGACTTTTAAATTACATAATTTGCCGCCCCTCAAATTAAACTGAATTTCTAATTGAATTCCGAACTATGTTTCGCATATTCAAACACTGGTATAAACTGTAAATTATTATTTTTTTTAACATTAAAGCTGTCTATCTTATGGCACTGAAACAGATATTGAAATTTTAAATAAAAGTTTCAATTTTTCGAAATTTTGCTGCTTTTTAAATCTGCCGCCCAATAGGCGGCTGCCTAGGTCGCCTATCCCAGTAGCCGGGTCTGAGATTTTGAGATGCTAATCAAATAGTGTCTTGAAAATAGAGTTGCCGGCAAAAACATAATGCGAATTTTTGAGTGATTTTTTATTACAAGCGAAAACAAAACAAAACAAAATAAATGAATAAATAAATAAATAAAATAAGAAAAAACACATTGTCGGAATGCACTTTTGGGGGCCTCTTTATGTCACAGATATATGTATTAATCATTTATCTTGTACATTTATGACTCCCCTTTGGCGCCCCTCATAATTGTGAAAAAGTAAATTCGGGGGCCCCAGGCCCTGGCCAGGGGCAGAGACAGAAAAATCTTTTGCAGGGGGCCCGGAAATTTAATAGCGCACCCCCTCCCTCCATACAATATGTTCCATACCAAAGTTTTCATGACTTTATTTTTAAATGTTTTTTAGAATCGCTTAAGGTTAATTAATCTATACTTTTCGGTGCATAAATATTATGTACTAGCAGTACCCGCACAGCGATGCCCGTGCTAAAAATTTAATGGAAGTCCGTTGAATAAAAAAAAATTGACGCCCCCTCCCCCTCTGATGTAAAATGATAATTTTTCTTTGTATAAAATGCGTACACACCATTTCAAAGAAAAAAAAAAAAAACCTATTCAAGTTTCTTTGGGGGCCGTGGTAGCCTGATCGGTAAGGCATTGGACTCGGGACCGGAGGGCCTCGGGTTCGATCCTCGCTGGTCGAAGACCCTCCGTCGTCAGTAATGGGGACTGGGCGACGTTAAATATGCTCGTGGTCTCAATGTCCTCCAAGTGAAACGATACCTCTGGGGGTGCTAGTACTAGGTAGCTATTAGCTCCTGGGCTAGTTCAAAATTCTCACTAACTGTTCGATCCGGTGATGGTGCTGCCATCTATCGGTATATAAAATAATAGAGGCAAGGCACATAGTATGCAGTCCTCGACACAAATACAGTTGAAGTCAGTTGTGACTCTTGAATAGAATAGAATAGAAGTTTCTTTGGAATTTAAAACTTTTCGTCAAATCATTAAATTATATTTACAGTTACTTTAAAACTGTATTTAGTGAGTGAAGCGGTTTTTACTGCCATTTAAAATATTTCACCAAATGAACAAAAAAGACATCAAATAATATTTTTCAAATGTAAAAATAGTTCCGCAACTCTATTGTTTTTTGCCAAACTTGCCCAGCAACCACGCTCTCATAATCCATCCGTCTAACAAGAAAAACAAAAAACAAAAGAAAAAAAAAACACTCAGTGGAACGTTTAAAAATCATTTTCAGAAAAAAAGAAGAAAATGTCATACATTTCACTCGGATAAAAACAAATCAAAAGATTATTTTCTTCCAAAACTAATCGCCAAAACAATGAATTACATTTACGGTTTCTTTAAAGCAATAATCCTAGACTGAACTGCTCAGCGCCTAACGCGCCAATCGACCACGCTACCGGAACCCAGACCTTTTGCAAGTGAAACGGATGTTTTTTTCTTTGGCAAAGAAAAATGTAAACTATATCACTCATTATGCCTCATTTATTATGCGTTGGGGGCCTTCGTGGCTTTGTGGTAGAAACTTCGCTTCAAATGCCGGTAAATGTGGGTTCGATAACCTCGGATGCTCTGAGTGGTGTATTTCCTATTTTTACGCTGAAAATATTTCTCACGTTGTGTTATGTGTGAATAAATAAAAAAGTTCAAAATCTCGAGGCAGTGGCCCTCAATGTTTCCATGGTTATTAACTGGGGGTTTGGCGCTATCGTCAATTATGAGCTATAATTGTTTGCTTTTGTCACTATCAGCAAGGCCAGGGCCGAAATACATTAGCCCTTGGTCTTTGGCGTCCACAAATTTGGCGACAATTGGGAAAATTGCTGAGACTCCTAGTTTTCAAACTCTTCCCGCAATTTCTACATTGTTTGGGAGAATAGGGAAGTTTTTGATTTTTCAATTTTTTTTTTTTTTTTTTTTTTTTATGATAGAGTAACATGTATGAACATCATAGGTGAAAAAAATTTTGCGATACGATAAGTAGTTTTTTTTTAAATTAATTTTTAAAGTTCAAGCGCCTGTGACGTCAGATGGCATAGAAAGTGACGTCATGCGCTCTTCCGAATATCATCATTGATGTTCATGAGGAAGATTATTTAGATTGTGCTTTAACGAATCCGGTCTCCATAGTGTGTTCAAAAGGATTATTGAATTTCTGAAAAATAAAAATATCACCGTGCTCAAAATGTTCCTAGCGAAAACAAGGGATTTTCGGCGGAAGGCTGCCCATTCGCGCCCTGTGACGTAGGCTAGTGACGTTTCAGAAGCGCGCACTTTTGCGCGTGGATTTTTAAAAATTCATTAAAAATCAACCACGGTGTTTTAAAATTCGGCGATGGTGAATTTTTTGGTTTGGAGGGTCAATTAACAATATCCAATAGCCAAAATATGAACATTTAATAGGTTGCAACTTCCCTATTATCATAACGTAGATCGAAAAATATGCAGAATTGGCGAAAACATTTCCCCATTGCTTATAATTCCGCGGCGCCAAGTTTGTGGACCTTTAAGAAATTAAAATGAAGCGAAGCTAAAAGACGTAACCATGGCAATGAGAAACAAAACATCAGTAATTTTAATGGAGGTTAGATTTATTCGAACTTTATTTTTAACGGCTAGTAACTTTTTTCCCTTTGGAGATAGAAGGTTATTTTTTCGACCAAAGGTCGAGATTTTTCTGGAGTAAAAAATGTCGCTTTTTCCAACGGTGTCAAAACGAAAACTGTGGGACGATTCCTTCACTTTTTATTGATAGATTTAATGTAGAAAGTATTGCCAAAATTTCAGCTAAGCCTAAAACAGTTCGAGATAAAAACGCAAAGTGCTCCCGTCGTAATGACGTTAGAGCATTGAAACAAATTGCTTAGAACGTGGAAAATTCTACCCTATTCAACGATATATAATATTAATATGTGCAAGTAATTTTTCACTCCCTTAATAGCCAATAATAGGCAATTTACGTGAAATTTGGGCCTAAATTTGAATAAAAAAAGAACTACTTATCGGATTTTTTTCGAATTATAGCCTATGTTACTCAGTAAGAAAGCACCTTTCATATTGTGAAAGAATTTTTCAAATAGGTGCAGTGGTTCCGGAGATTACCTCGAACATATAAACACACAAAAATCCACCCTCTCTTTATAATATTAGTAAAGATTAATATGCTTTGAATGTGGACGTAAAATAACATTTCAAGCGAATTAAATACTAAACCCAATATAATATCACCGAGATGCTATAAAATGCACGGCTTTAATTAGGAACATTGTCATTATGATTATAACGAGAGGGTCAAGGTTATAAAATAAACCCATACTTTATTTGAGTTTTTATAAAGTAATTTACATTTTAGTTATAAGATAGTATGTAATCAAGAAAATCATACCCTATATGACCAAAAGTATTGGGACACATTCAAAAATTCACATCTTTACGGATTTCTCGAGAAATAAAAGACCGAAAAATGAACGTTTAAGGCAATTAATTTGTCATTGCGCATACGCGAAAGATAGCAATTTATTATGTTTATAATCCAAAGCTCAGATATATCTTACAAATCTTTAAAAAATTCCATCTCAATATCTTTGAAATTAAAAAAGTTATCAGAGATCTAATGAGCCGAATTTCTATAATTCTTCGATAGGTGACGAATGGTAAGGGGTCGTTCGCAAACTGGCAACAATTTCCTGCTATTGTTGCAGAGTGATTCATGATAAGAACGGATTATTTGCGAACGATCCCTCACGACGAAATGGGAAGATTGGGCGCCGACTATTGGGCGCCGGGAACATTGGGCGCCGAGCACTTTGGACGCCAGGAAGTTTGGGCGCCAAGCGTTTTGGGCGCCGGGAACTTTGGGCGGCGAGCATTTTGGGCGCCGGGAACTTTGGGCGCAGAGCGTTTTGGGCGCCCGGAACTTTGGGCGCCGAGCATTTTAGGCGTCGAGAACTTTGAGCGCCGGCAAGCGAATTCTGAAACCCTCTCAATTACAGTGCATTGGTGAAATTCGGAAGCTGCCAAAATGGTTGGCGAGAATTTCGCAGTGCTGTTCTTTGCGGAGCGCAATGCTGCTTATGCTCTGCTCAAGCGCTTCTGCTTGCAACCCGTCCGTTTGAAAACAAAGTTCATTGTAATAGTCGCGATTGTCATAAAGTTCTGTATTTTTAAAACTCTGAACGATATTCTTGGTCTCATTAAACAATTATTTGAACACAATATGTATCAAGTTTTTAAATGTTGCAAGTCGTGTATGGATATTACGCTAGTTAAATTTTGTATTGAGACTTATAAATTTTGTTTACAAATGCTCCTTGTGCAGTCGTGAAAGCTTGACTTCATCTTCATACGTTATGGCTTTCATATTTTAACTCGTATTATATTTAAAATCCTTGAAACTTATGTTTTGTCACATACAATCATATTTTGTGAAACAACCCCGAATTTTGTTAGCGTTACTAAAAAGTTGTTATATTGTTGACTAATATAATGTAAAAAATATATGAATTTTTTAGGATATATTTGACATTTCTTTTAATTCAGTATTGATTCAATGTATTTTAATTCGTAAATATACTTCAGTTTGATTCTTCTGTGTGTTGAAGTTACGCATAATTCAAATTGCAGACGATATTCCTTTTATATTTTCCGAAAAATATTAAAGTGCATTTTACTTATGAGTTAAAAACTAGTTGGGTTGTGGAACAGTCAAAAGATATTAAGAATTTTCCTACCTTTCCTGCAATCCTACTGGTGATTAAAAAGTTAAAGTTGAAAATAAAGAATGATAACGGAATATCATATCAATTTATTTTAAATACTAATAAAATCTCGGTTGTGTTTCTTAAAAAAAAACCCTATATTGTCCCCTCAAGCAACAGTAAGATATCTTACTGTTATATCTGTGATTAGGTATGTTACTGTTGTTCTGAAGCTATGATGTATTTTGGTTTTGCATTAAAAAAAATCCGAGCTTAGACCAAAATATCTAGGACAGCATCAAGACAAGTAAAAAATAAAAAAAATCTAAAGATGGAATGGCAGATCTACCATGTTGCAATTGTAAGGGGGCTCCCAGGACCATAAGGCTATAAAGATGATTCAAAATTGCAGCCTTTTTTTTAAATTATTTTTACTTACTTCTATGATAGACAAAGACTTAATAAACTTTTTAGAAATATCAATATTTTGAAATTTACCAAACTAAACAATGAGATGGGCTGGTCATTTCTCAAGAATGGAAAATGACAGAGCTGCGTTGACGGTCTTTAGTGCGGTCCCATTTGGACAGCGACCAATGGGTAGACCAAAAACAAGATAGGTCGACTGTGTGGACTCTGATTTTGATTTCATTAAAATCAAAAACTGGAGGTCAACGACAAAGAGGAGGACAGCCTGGCGGGATCTCCTGAAAAAGGCCAAGGCTCGCAATGGGCTATCCAGCCAATTATGATGATAATTACAGACAAAGGGGTCCACAAAAATATATTTCAATGGGGCCTCTTAAACCCATAAATCAGCCACTGAAAACTAATGTTCTGGTAACTCTGAAGTAATTTGAAGTGAATATTTACCAAATACTTGAACTACGTATAATCTGTGAAAAGGTAATTGTTTCTTATTCACAGTAATTATTACAATTGGCTAAAATCACATTGGTTTGCTCAAGACATGAATAAGTACAGAAATTCTTAATTTCTTAGTATTCCTGAACTGCTAATACTTCGTATAAGCAGGCTTGTCATTTCGAATTTTTCCAGGGTTTGAGGGGTGGGAGAGGGTGTTTACTCAATGCAAATTTTATTGCAGAAACTACAACCCCTTATATGTAACATTAATTTCTCAAAGCTAGGGGTGAGGCAATTGACCCTCC
Organism: Uloborus diversus; assembly: GCF_026930045.1. Taxonomy (NCBI): domain Eukaryota; kingdom Metazoa; phylum Arthropoda; class Arachnida; order Araneae; family Uloboridae; genus Uloborus; species Uloborus diversus. The sequence continues at coordinate 176,807,181 of NC_072731.1, forward strand.
TAAATGACAGGCCTGCTTATAGGAAGTTTAAATTTCGACGGGGTCACCAAGAGGCCATGTCTGCCTGGTGTAAACCTAACCGGTAGCTCTGTAATGCTGTGATTAGGATTTGCGTAGCCTTCACAATATTCCCAGGTTAGGTTTGCCCCACCTATAGTGGGCCTAGCTTGGAATCTAAGTGATATATTTATGGAGGGCTGAAAAGAATAAGGTTTTGTCAAAATGTCTTCTGTTGAAAGGTTCTTCATTCATAAGGGCGTAAGGATTGGTAGGGGCACCATGGGCTCTCACAACCCTTTGCACTGAATCTTATTCAGCTCCCTATTCTGCACAAAGTATGAAGTTGAGGTGACGATTGAATGTCATGGAGAAGCGTGCCATATCTTGCGCTCACTTAGGCTTCAGATCTGGCCCTTCCCCCAATTTTCCTTCCACTTCCACAGTGCCATGAATTCAAAATTAATTATAATGCAAGAATAATTAACTGCAAGCTCCTTCTGCAAACTTATATGGATTGCTTTGAACCTAAAAAAGAAAAACATGGGTGGCTCACATGTTGTAGGGTGCTTACTTTGGCTCAAGAGCCTCCCCCCCCTTTCCCCCGACTACCAATCGCTTCTGAAGTGCTCCAAATTCAGAGTTAATTACAATACAATATGAATAGCAACCCCTTCTGCAAGTTTTCCGGATTGTTTCACATGCCATGAATGTAAGGGAAAAAAACGGAAACGAACAAGTTCAAAGGGTGCAAGAATGCACTAGCCAAGGGCACCCACTTTGGCTCCCCTCCCCCCTCTAACTTAACTATCACAGGTGCTATGAATTCAAAGTCAATTATACAATATTTGCTGTAAACTCCTTTGATAGGGAACATTTTAATATAATTAAGATTTTGGTGCAATCTGCAAATTGTTTTCAATTATCAGTTCATTCAAGCAAAATTAACAAGGCCAAAAAAAAAAAAAAATTGTTTTTAGAGCTCTGAATATATTATTATAATTAGCATACAAATGAACTCACACCTATTAGACTATAATGATTTAGTACAGTTAAGGAGTGACACAAGCTCGGAGCATAAAACAATCGAAATGGAACAGCCTACAGTTCCTGGGGCCAATGACTACTGATTGCGAGTAGTTGGTGGTAGACAAACGTGTCATTTCAATTTTTTCTAGGAAATGGGGGGGGGGGGGGGTGCAAAGGCTGACACCGGTCGCTCAAATTCTCACGAGCCCCACAGAGCATAGAAGCAGTGACTCAACATCTTCCCACCCATCCTTTCCCCTTTTTATTTTTTTTTTATAAAACTAAAAACTGAGACAGATGAAGGTGAAATTACAAATTAAATGAAAAGGATTATATTCTTTCCTGAGATAAAATGTATTTCTTAGATCATTAAATGGTAGTATTTTTTACAGATTTTCTCTCGACATTTTATTGTTAAAAAACTTTATGAACTAACCAAAATCTTCAACATTGTTCAGAGAAAACCAATAAATTAAAACATCAACAACATAAGAGAAGCACACTCAGATCGTATTTCAGTTACTATTCTCAAGAATATAAAAAAAAAAATCAACAGTCAAAGAAACTCATTTTGAAACAGCATGTATTATCTACCATGTTTAAATCTGTTCTGCGTGTCTTTCAATGTGAATTTATTGCGAATGTTTACAGCAAGCAGAATTTTCCAAACATAACAACAATGCAGACGTAAATTAAGATTCAGAAGAAACCTTACGAAAACGGAAATATTTCACAACACATAAACGGTAAATCGTGAGATTAAAACGATGAACTAAAACTTTAAACAGCAATATTTCGCATCGCAATTTCTACCTCACAATTTAAAGGGGCGGCTCTCTTTACATTTTACTCGGGGTTGTTTTAATGTATCCAGGTTACCATGCTGTTTAATAGAACGTTTTTATTTCTCATTTCGCCAATGTACTGATATTGGTTTTGATCGGCGATCCTAACCGGTCGACCACTGAGTAACCTAGCTAACCGCTGCGTTCTATCATCAACCGGTTACCGTATTGATATGTTGATTAGTTGATTGAAGCACGTGATCATTAGATGTCACGTGATCGATTAACCGGTAGCTACCAGTTGAGCTCGTCGAACGTAAGCATTCCTTGCGTTCGACAAACCTCACCGGTCGACCGGTTACTAACCGCAGCGTTCTATGATTAACCGGTTACCATTCTAAGCAGTTGATTGGAGCACGTGATCATTAGCTGTCACGTGATTAACTAACCGGTAGCTACCGTAACGTAAGCATTGAGAGCGCGCGTTTCAAAATTCGCCGCCGGGAACATTGGGCGCCGAGCATTTTAGGCCCCGGGAATACTGGGCACAGTGCTCGGCGCCCAAAGTTCCCGGCGCCCAAAATGCTCAGCGCCCAAAGTTCCCGGCGCCCAAAATGCTCGGCGCCCAAAGTTCCCGGGGCCCAAAATACTCTGCGCCCAAAGTTCCCGGCGCCCAATCTTCGTAGACCGCCCTCACGATTCGTCGTCTAGCCAAGAATTATTAATATTCGTTTCATTAGATCGTCGATAAGTTTTTAGATTTTAAAGATATCAAGGTGGAATTTTTTTATGAGATGTAAGATATATTTGAGCTTCCTATTATGAAGGTTATAAATTGTTATCTTTCGCGCATGCGCAGTGAAAACTTAATTGCTTTAAACGTTCATATTTCATTAAATTTTCAATATTTTAACTTCAAATTATATTATTTTGTTTCTCTAACATGCTGTCAAATATTTTGAAAGTTTAGTAACGTTTGACGAAAAACTCTGCGTAATATAAACCGAAAACCTTTAAAAAAATTTTTGAAAAAAATGCTTATATCTCCGTTGGTGTAAGAGGTACTTTCACGAAAGTATAAAAATAAATTTTTAACTTATTTCTGAAATTCATTGCTTATTCCCAGTTATTTACAATGAAAAATGATCAAAAACCTTTTTTCATTTCCTCAATTTGTTGCTGGTCCCTTAAATGAATAGCAGACTTAATTTTTGTTGGAAAGGGGAGGATGAAGTATAACCTTATGTGAAAAAAATTTACAGAGCAATTGGTCTTTTAATTCTCGAGAGATCCGTAAAAATGTGAATTTTTGAAAGTGTCCCAATACTAGCATATAGTGTAGCCTCATTGCACATAAATTTTATTGAGGAATTCAGATACTATTTCTTTGCGAATTTCAAAGCAGTTACTGATTTGTTTTTCTTAAAGCCATGATACAGTGACGTTTCCATTAATATCATGGTTTTGCAAAGAAACTATCATGTGATTTCTTTCATTTTGCATTTTTTAAAAGCTGAAAAAGAAATCTGTTATTTCGCAAATAGTTTCTTGGATCGAAATGACTCTTTTAGGCACCTACACACTTTTTAAAAACTGTTAATTATTGATTCCATCAAAGAAGAATTAATGGACGAATCGCGGTATCTATTCTCTTGAATTCAAAACCAGTGAGTTAAGTGTTTTTTTTTCAGCTCTATATTCCGATTCCAGTATTATTTCATTCGCAAACAAAAATGCTTTTGCTCAAAATATGCTTGTGTTTTGTGTTCTTTTTAAAAAACCGTAAAAAAAAACTATGTTGTAGAGAAGTCAATTAAAAATAATAAATGAAATATCTAAATTAATTTATCCTTTTGGGGGCACGTGCCCCTTGCTCCTCTTCCCCGTAAAATCCGCTACTGGCCCTGGCCTGGTCGGCCTGTGCGGTAATCAGGCCCTGCTCATTCTTTGGACAGGAGAATCAGAGATAATTCGTTAAAAGAATGTGCATGTAAGTTTATTTTCTCCCTTAATGTGTTATAAATTTCAATAGTGCTGCTACTGTCCAACCACGGATTGCATGGAATTTTCAAACGTCCAGAAAAGACGAATCTATGTGATTAAGGGGGAAAAGTAAAAATTTGATGCACGTATTCTGCTCATTTGAATGAGACTCTGCTTCTGCAAAACAGACATCGGAAAAAAAAAAAAAAAATAGATTCGTCCATTTCCGGCTGTAAAACGGATGTTTGTCTTTCCATACAATCCGTGGTCAGATAGTCATTGGCGTCGTCGGATAACATTTATTGGGGGGGGGGGGGGACCAACTTTAACACTGCTAATTTCAAGCTGCTTAAAAAAGAAGGGGATAAAAAATTGTATACATAGTAAAAATGGATTAGCATTGTCATTTAATACTTAATATTAAAAACTGAAACATCCTTATCAGCATAAACACACAAAATAAAGAAACTTTTCCTAGCCAGTATGTGTGATAAAAATAACTGTTTATTTTCCTCTCTGCAATTTTTTTCTAATGAAGTGTTAACACAAGAGAACAGGATTTAATCACTTTTTGTGTATTTTGAGCTTAGTCAACCTACAGAAGCATAATTTTGACTCAGAAATATGGGGTCCGGGGGTTTCTTCTCCGGAATATTTTCGAAATTATTGTTTTATAAACTCAGTTTTAGACGATTTTTGGTGATGTTTGAGAGAAGAGAGATTCGGGGGCCTTCTGCGGAATTTTTTCGTAATCGAAGTTTTAAAAACACAATTGTAGGTCATGTTTGGGAACAAACAGTTTTTTGAAGTTGAAGATCCGAAAAAGTTGAATTTAGATGACTTTCGATGGTGTAGGGAAAAGGAATTTCAAGACTTCTTTCCGAAACTTTTTTTCGAAAGTTTAGGTATAAATGTCGATGTTTTAGACGCTCTTTGGTTATGAAGAAAGGTTCAGGGATCTTACAAATATTTTCACAGTTGAAGCCCCTGAAGACGAAAGTCAAGACGATCTCTGATAGTGGGGAGTGGGCGTTTTTCCAATATTACGGTGAGGGCCCTCTCCTGGTAGTTTTTCGACATTGAAATTGTAAATATGCAATTGTAGGCTATTGTTGCTGACGTTAGGGGAAGAAATAGTATTTAGATACTCTCCCTTGCTTTCAAAATGGAAGTTTCAAAAACAAAATTTTAGGCGACCTCTTATGAAGTCCTGAAGGCTGCTTTGGTTTTCTATACAGAAATTTTCAATTTCCAGCCGGATATTTATTTAAAATACGTCTGCGACTTCAGTAAAAGCACTTTTAACATTTTGAACTGGAGTAATATACTTAACACCAGAGACGTTGCTTTTAAGGACGGGACGAGGCGGTACCCTTCGGGTGTCACCCGTATGTAGGGTGAAACCCAAAGTGAAATGTAAAATTTCAAGTTTTTGAAAAATATGAAGCTAAAGTATATTCTTAAGACTGCAAATTTAAAAAAATTCCGGGGGAAAACTCCCGAACCGCCCCCTCCTCCTTTTCCTACACTTCATCATGGAGTGAATACTATTCTCAGGATTAGGTTCATGTTGTCAATACTTAAGCCTAGTCGTGAGTTCCTGTAAAAAAAAAAGGTCCCATTATCTTTACTTGTGTTTGAGATATGTTTGACATAATTAAAAGGCCACCAATTTCATACACACCTTTACTTTTTTGACCTTTCGACGGCCTATCGTATGAATTTCATGTTTTCTTTTTTTACATAGACTATTTAAATTTTTTTTTTTTTAAAGTTTGTGGGGGGAAGGGGAGGTACGCACCACAAATTACCGCCCCGATTGTCACCCATGCTAGGTACGCCTTTGTTAACACTTATACATTAGGCCAAAAATTTTTCACTTTATTATAAATATCATGCCTCCTGATTATCTTAATAAAATTTTTTGTTTTACTTTTTTTTCTCGAACATTCAAGTACTTAGAACTTTTGTTGTGATTATTTCATTACAATATTTTAAATCTTTCTCGCAGTATTTCAGCTTTTGTTTTTCCTATTTAAAACATGCTTCGGTCACCCAGGTGAGGTAATGTAATAAGACAGAATCTCGATGCTCCTAAATTATATTTTAAGATTGCATTTAGAAAAAAAAAGAGAAATACTTTTTCTTTTTTTTTACTTTTATTGATTTGCTCGTTTATCATCTACTTGTTCCTTTTTAAACCTGTCTTCTAGCTTCGACATATTTTTTTTTTCTTTGAAAAATATATATATTGAGTATCTACCCTTTGCTCCCCTCCCCCGCCCCTCCGTGAAAATTCCAAATTACGGACTTGCTGCGAAGTAGTTTAGGCTCCTTAAAATTAGCAACGCTTATTCTTTGCTTCTAAGCTTTCATTGCAGACAGTTGCTTTCCTTTTGTGTAAGCAAAGTTCATTTCGACTCAATTATCTAATAATTTAACATTTCACAACTGTATTTCACAGAATAAATTATGTGTTATGTAACTGTGCATTATCGTCCTTTTTTGGAATTAAAACAGTGATAAGTTCCGAATAAAGGATTTTATCTTAACAAATACAAATTTTTATGGGGGTCTGACTCTCAATTATTAAGGGGGTCCGGACCCCTCGGACCCCCCCGGCCGCGACGCCCATGCAGATAGTATGTCATTACACGTTTTTGAGCAAGTTTAAAACCCTACTCACATCATTACACATGATGTGGCATTTGAAGAGTCCCCAAAAAACAGACTGAGGAAAAGTTGTCTGACAGCACATAGCAATATATGTGTTGTTGACATCTCGGTACCTGGAAACAGGTTACGAAGGTCAACATTGGTAATGACGGCTAATGCTCGAAATTAAAACTCTTTATTATTGCAATTTATTCTCAATTTTTAAGATCCAAAGTTTCCGTGTTGCATTGTTATCCTTTAAAATTATGTAACAATTTTTTTGACCTGAAAAGTTGTTTCAGTTACTTGAGCAGTGTTACATAACGAAGTTTTCTGTAAAGCTCAAAAACCAAAAAATGAATTTTGAAAAGGGTGTGATAAATAGTATACCAGATTTTAAATCTGGTCCGCTAGATCACTATCGAAAAAAAGCAAAATTTGATTGGAAAGAAATGAAACTTCTAATGGAGGGTGAGGAAATGTTAAAGTTACAAGTAAGTAACATTATTTGCAACTTATTTTCATGTTAAGTACTTCTATTTTCTTCCATTCTGGCATAATTTAGATTGTTTTGTGTGAATTGAAAAAATAAAAATAATGCCTTTTTAGGAGATTAAGCAGTGTTTTAATGTTTTTTTTATTCTGTAACTCACGCTTGACGAATTTTTCAAGCGAATTTTGTTATCTAGATTGAATAACGAAATGAATGAATGAAGAGAAATCAACAACTAAGTTATAATGCAGTTTTTTACCAATCTAACATTCAAGGGAAACAAATTCCCTTAACAGCATTTCATTCTTGTTATGTTTTTAAAATAATCAAGAAAAAAAAATGTTGTCACTTATATCTACTGCATATAATAAGTGCGACTAAAAAAAAAAGCAGGTTAGGTGTCTTATTTTATTAATCTTGTTTCAGTGTAAAAGTTTGAAAAGCAGTGAAATTTGTCCAATGATTTCAAAGAGTAGGATTAGTTGAAACATGGTAGTATCAGATAAAATAACTAAACAGCATAGGTAAAGTATAATTTGTCGAGAAATTATTGTTGTAAACTCTAGAAAATCAGTGCTTTACTTGCATTGGTTAAGGGAAGATGGGGCAAGTTGTTCCACTTTTTTACTTATTTTTTATCTCATCAAAAAATTTTATGAACAGTTCAATTTTCTACAATAAGTTTCACTAAACATTTCTCAACACCACAGTTTTTTGGAAATGTTGAATTGATAAACTTTTTTACATTAATTTTTTAACGGAACTTTGTAAAGTGGACCAACGTGCCCCACGGTGGGGTACTTTGGACCGCATAACTTAAACAACATTTGTTATAATTTTAGTGATAAATACTATCAAACATTGTAACTACCTTACTCTCTCTTGTGTGTAGAGTGAAAAATATAAATTTTAAAGATCAATATTATGCAGTAAATTTATTTTAATTGATAAATCTTTAATTAAGAACAGCGATAAGCGTTAACCATTAGTACACAATTATTTTTTAAAAATCAAAAGAAAAATCAGTTTTTGAATATTCAGGAGACAATTAATGCAGATTAAAGTTAACCAAAGATGTGTTAAATGATATTTAGGAATATAAATGTGCTACTTCCAGAGCTTTGGAAATAGTACTTTTATTGGACTGAGTTGTTTAAAGGATAAGTCATGTTACTATTATGCAAAGTTGCATCAATATTTGCTGGGGGAAAAAGCTCTTTTCTTCATTGCATTGCATGAAACAACTCTAAAGGAAAGAATCTTATTACCATATATTTCACAAAGAAAAAAATACAATAAAATTTTCAGCTTTAAGTTAGCATATCTTTGTATTCTAAAATCAAATATAAAAAATTAAATTAGGTAATCTTAAGTAAAAGTATACTTTTTATTCCTTTAATCAGTTATTTGTTTTATTTTGTTTCTATGCAGAATGCTTGTTTAGCAAAAAAAATTTGTTTAGTGCGGGAACCTTATTATAGCATGTATTGCATATTTTACTCTTAGAAAGCAATTGTTTTGCAAAAATTTAGAAGTAGATTTTGAAACATAAATAGTAAAAAAGTGCAGATATGAAATCAACCTTTCGGCAAAATTTATTTAGAATAATTTTTGTTAAATAATTATAAAATGTATCTTTGTTTTTTTTTTTTTGCCCGAAGTTTTTATTGTTAGTATTTCAAAACATGTGTAACATGAAATGAAATAAAAAATATTGTTATAATTATTGAGATTTAAGAGAAAAAAAAGTTTTTAAACTATGTGGGGTAGGTTGGTCCGGTCCAACTTGCTCCACAGAGAGTAGATCAACTTACCCCACATTCTTAGTCTGAAAAAGTGATGTCATTTTTTTAAATTTTTGACAGAAAATGAAAAATTGCTAATTATTGTGAACTAAAAGAACTTACTTTAAGAAAGGACTTCAATTTTGTTTCCGCAATCTTGATGAAAACCATTATAAATAAAGTTATAGTTTTCTGAAAATTACTCAGGACTACTGAAATAACACTTTCTGAAATAAAATTTGTTCAATATAACTACCATGTGATTTTATTATAGGATTTGTAGGACCATAGGTGCTATTTGTTGGTAATAAAATAAAAAATATTAGTATTAAAATAATTGAGACTGGTCTAACATGCCCCACAATCTAACGTACCCTATCTCCCTCTATTCATTTTAGTCATATTTTAGCTCTGAGAGTTTTGATCATTTTTCATATTGATGGTGCAGTTGTTTCAGTTTGTTTGGACATAAAATATTGTTGACTTTATTTCAGCAGAACTTGTTCAAAAAAGCTGCTCAGGAGCTCCCCGAACTTAAATTTAAGAGAGGGGTAAAATTACGCATTGGATGGATAGGAACATTAGCGATCATGAAAAATAATTTTAAAAAGAAAAAGAATCCTAATGTTACAATATTGTTTCCAAATTTGCAGAATCGTTAACTTGTAATATGTACTTTTTTGGATGCCTCTATATTTTAATTTAGGAATTGTGCTATATATAAAATGAAACATTAAAATTTTGTTTTATTTCCACAAATTTTTTCGAAAGAGACAAACTTTCGGCAAAAATTAATTTTATATGTTTTTTGGAATTTAGTAAAATTTCAAGTTGATTATTTAAGAATTGGTTCATTAATTTATTTTTAAAAGCGCGAACGTGTTTAACACGACTCTTAATAGTATGTTTAAAATGTTAATTTGCATCATTTACGAATGTGAATCTTTATTTTCTGAAATTAAAGTGAAATTTTCATTTGATTAATTAAGTATAATTTTATTTATGTTTAAAAAAAATTGTTAACATGTTGAGAACGACTTTTAATAATATATTTAAGATATTAATTTGCATTTTTCAATAATGTGAATCGTTATTTTCTGGAATTAAAGGGAAATTTTAAGTTGATTATTTAAGCGTAAGTTTATTAATTTGTTTTTAAAAACTGAACGCGTTGAGAATGACTCTTAATACACTATTTAAGATGTTAATTTGCATCTTTTAAGAGAGTGAATCTTTGTTTTCTGGAATTAAAGTAAAATTTTCAGTTGATTATTTTAGCATAAGTTTATTTGTTAACTGAGGTGCCCACATAGGGGGGGGGGGGGGTTTAGGGGTATTTTCTCTTTTTGGAGGGCTTTCTATTTGGAGGGGGGGGGGTATTTATGGTTTTTAGGGGGTGAGCCCTTGCTCTTAGGGGTGGAGGCACCCCTGTATTTAAGATGCTAATTTGCATCTTTAGAGAGGGAATCTTTGTTTTCTGGAATTAAAGTAAAATTTTCAGTTGATTATTTTAGCATAAGTTTATTAATTTGTTAACTGGGTTACCCACCTAGGGTGGGGGGTAGGGGTATTTTCTCTTTTTTTTGGGGGGGGCTTTTTATTTGGGGGGTTATTTATGGTTTTTAGGGGGTGGGCCCTTGCTCTTAGGGGGGGGCACCCCTGTATTTAAGATGCTAATTTGCATCTTTAGAGAAAATGTACCTTTATTTCTGGAATTAAAGTAAAATTTTAAGTTGATTATTTAAGTTTATTTATTTTTTGAGTCAAACTGGCCCTGTTTTAATATTTTCTTTTTTAACTTGTATGTTAGAAAAATTTTACACGTGTATTATCTGTAATAAAAATGATTTCAAAGCAAAGTTTTATTTTTTGTAATTTCTAAATTGGAAACAAGAAAATGTATTACTTTATGATGAAGTTAAAAAAAAATTTCTACACGTCATGCAAACTTAATAACAAATACGACTCATTATACGACCTTTAAGATTTCAACTATGAATAATTAAAAGTTTAAACCATGTGTACATTACATACAGAATTAATTTTTGCCGAAAGTGTGTCTCTTTCGAAAAAATCTGTCGAAATAATACAATATTTTAATGTTTCATTTTATATATAGCACAATTCCTAAATTAAAATATAGAGGCTCTAAAAAAGTACGTTTGAATGTACTTAACATGTTTTAAAAAGAAATGATATGTGGAACAAGTTTGATTTATTGTTTTGAAACGAAGTTATAGAAAAATATGCGAACATGCAATGCAATCGAAATGCCGGATATTCGTCGGATATCCAGCCCGGATATCGAATCCGGCAGGTAAGAGGGCATCGGATATCCGGTATCCGGTACCCGGCAAAATCACTATCCGGTGCATCCCTAGTAAAAATCCTCACAATTTTACAAGTCAATGTTTCAAATGACAAAATAATCATCCTAATAATCCTTCACATTTAGTTATTTTTAGACTTTTTTGGGCATCTGTAATCAAATTTATCTGTTATCTGGATGTGAGGTAAACCGGACTGGACCAGGATTTTGTTTGAAAACCGGGATGTCTGGCTAGCCTAGCAATAAATAAATTGCATTAAAATGGCAAACTGGTTTCAAGAGCTACTGCTCACTTTATCCCTGCAAAATATAGAATGAAAAATTATTGTTAGAAGAAAGCATAATTATTTGAAGATGGCTTCCAAGCCAATCAGGATTATGTATGTATTGAACCAGGATTTTCTTAAGAGATATTGCTAATTAAAAAAAAGTTTCAGCTGATTAATGGGATAAAATTGGTTGATTATTTAATAATTGGCAAAGTGTCTGATTCCTGATTATTGCCAATTAAGCAGTGCATCCCTAAATTTCAACCTTTAAAATTTTTGTTTTAAGTTTTTTTATCCCCGCTTTTCGTAAGGGCAAACTGAAAATCTGTTGGGAGCCGTGTTTTATAATTAAGGTAACTTTTTAGTCTATTAATCATGTTAACAAGTTTGTTCATGCCCTGACTCACATAATATTACTGATTTTACTTTCCATAACAGTGGCATATATATGTTTTTATTTTGGAGGGGGGCCCCTCATAGATTAGCTCCCCCCTTATTTTGTTTTTTTTTTGTATTTTTTTGCGAGGGGGGTGGGAGCAATAGTGCCATGATCTTCTCCATTTTTACTTCCTTTTACAAAAAAGGAAGTATTGTATTCGCGAAAAAATTTTCACTCAAAAATCGCCCTTAATTTCCATTTTGCTCACCCCCAAATGAATGTTGAGTTTTTTTTTCGATTCGACCACATGTGGAAAAGTGCCTAAGAATGTATAGACACGCGAAATATCCATTTTGACCATCACCGAGATAATTACAACGACTTTTCTCGTGACGTCTGTATGTATGTGCGTATGTGTGTATGTGCGTATGTGCGTATGTATCTCGCATAACTCAAAAATGGTATGTCCTAGAAAGTTGAAATTTGGTACATAGACTCGTAGTGGGGTCTAGTTGTGCACCTCCCCTTTTGGTTGCTTTCGGATGTTCCTAAGGGGGTCTTTTGCACCTTTTTGGGGGGAAATCATTGTTAATTTCGATGTAAACTCAAGTGGCGTTATAATTTGTCGGACACTTGGCGATATATCGCCAGTCTTTTGGTCGCCAAGTTTTGTCGCCAACTTGGCGACAAATTTGGCGGAGGTTTTTTTTTTGGTTTCAATTTGGCCATTGTTGGTGATATTTAGAGAATAAATATTGAATCACATTAAAATAGCGAATAATAGGGAAATGACATTAAATTGGAGTAAAAGGAAGTCATGTGATGCACACATCAGCTCGTTTCTAGGTGGGACAAGAACTTTATGTACGGTTTGTCATCGAGTGGCGCAACCAGATAATAGTTTTAGGAGGGCACTCTCGAGAAATAATCGCTTCTGGTGGGGAGGGGGGGGGGGGGAGGGGTCCGGGGGTTCTTCCCTGGAAATTTTTTGAAATTCTAGTCCTAAAAATGTAGTTTTAAACAGTCTCTGGTGATGCTAAGGGGAGGAAAAATTCGGGGGCTTCTGTGGAAGTTTTTTAGAAATTGAAAATCTTAAAAATGCCAATCGGATTTGTTCACATTAGTGTAATGAAAAGAATGGGATTTGTTGAAGTTGCCCCCTATCGATTTTTTAAAAAACAATAGAGCGAAATCCCACACCTCTCCGCCCAATTTTTCGAAATTGAAGGTCTAAAAACATAGTTTCAGACTAATTTCGATGATGTTAGGGGCAATGCGGTTCTGGGACAGTCCTCAAAAACTATTTTGAAATTAAAGTCCTAAAAAACGAAGTTTTAAACAGATGTTTAGTAATACTAGGTGGAGGGATCTGTCCTCTTTGAATTTTCCAAAATTGTAGTTTTTTCCTTGTCAGATTTCATATGGGAGTAGTCGGACCCTCGTCCGAAATTTTTTCCTAATTGAAGTCTTAAAAGCGCGTCTGTGGACCATATTTGGTAACGTTAGGGGTTCGGCCATTTTTCAAAATTGAAGCTCCATAAAGGCAATCTTAAACAATTTTCGATGCTTTCAGAAGGCAAGGCGTTTGGTAGTTGTCCCCTGGAAATTTTTTGACATTGTAGCCTTGAAAACGAGGGTCGAGAAGCTCTTTAATGGTTTTAGTGGGTGGAGGGGACTTTGAAGTGTAGCATTTTAAAGACTTTCTTGTCTTAGATCGACTAGAAAAAAAAGGGGGGGGGGTGAAAAGAATAGGAAGTGTTGGACGTGATCAGTAGTCACCAGTAACTTTTTAAAATTCTTATTTTAAGTTTCTTTTCAAAAGCAATTCAGATTTTTTCCGAACATTAGGCAATCTTCGGAAGTAAGAAGGAGTTCGAGAATCCTTCTCTGAAAGGTACAACGCAATTTTCAGGTCATCTTTATAGATGTTTAGTGGTAAGGAGCGGTTTTAGGGATCTTCCTCTAAAACTTTTCGCAATTGAAATCGTAAAGGCACAATTGCTGACTATTTTTCATAGTAACCTCAGTGAAAGGATGTTGGTTCAGGGATCTTCTTCCAGAAGTATTTTGAAATTGATGCTGGAAAAACGCCTAAATAAATGTGTTTTTAGGACATCAATTTCCATTATTACTCCAACCGAACAACTAAAACTTATTTTAAATTTCTTTTAGGGAACGAGAGTTAAGGAGAGAATCATTTTGAAAAGAAAAAAAAAAGGGGGGGGGGGGTGGGAGAGAGAGGAACTTAAATTGCTAAACAATTAGCTGCATCTGTTAATTTTTTTAATTTTAAATGTAAAGATTTCTTTTTGAAAGAATTGAGATTTTTCCCCCAGCATTATTTGCTTTTCTTTTTGTTGAAATAACTTCGCTTTCTCAAGACCCGTCCTTTTCTGGAGGACGGGGTACGGATCCTCTAACCCAGCGGTTCCCAACCTTTTCCCCCTTGCGAACCCCTTCCAAACTCCGAAAGAAGTTGTCGAACCCCTTAGGTACTAGGTAATAAATAACAAACGAGGGGGGGGGGGGGAACGCGCGCGCGTGCGCGCACACACACACGCTTGGGAGATTTTTTTTAGTTTGATGCTGCTCTGTAGCTCATAACAAGAACGAAAACAAAATTACAAAATATAGAATTACAAATATTGCTACGAACTAAAATGATTGCTAAAAAATGAATACAAAACAAATTCACCGAAAAATAAACACAGTGATTATTCTGTGTTGAGCTTCCATCAACTATGAAAAAATTTTGAAAATGGGATATTTGTGGAACAAAGAGGCTCAAAAAAAAAAGTTTGGCTGAAATTTTTCTGACCTAGGGTACATTTATCTCCAACAACTAAATCAGAAATCAATTAAAGAATGATCTTTAAAATACCTTTCAGGGAACTCTCAGATTAACTAAATGAACTTTTTTTCTTATAATAAAATGAGACAGATCTCTAGGTCTAAGTCTTCTTGAAAAGGACTACGAGCCTAACTGTTTGATAAAGATATACTGCGTGAATAAACGGCGTGTATTGAAAAATAATAGAAGCGTCTATTTCCAATATACGCATTTACTCCAATTCTTACACAATATGTAATTTTTACCAAAACAAATAGTTTTAAGCTCACTTACTACAAGAGAAATTTTCTACACAAATTTCATAAATTCCTTATTTACATATAGCGCAAATTAAGTTGCATGGTTAAATTCCGTTGATTTTTTTTTCTGGGTAAACCTCACACTGCCAAAATTTCAACCACGAAAATTTTCTATAGCAATTAACTTTTCATACTTCCCGTGGTATTCTTGGATTTTTAGCCATTCTTTCCCTTTTTCGACAATAAAGCTCGAAGTAAATTCTAGTCTATGTAGTGTGAAAATAACAGCAACTAACAACAGCGTGATCTCACTTCTATGCATTTTTGACTCAACACAAGAGAAGAGCCATAGCTCTTCGTCGGACTCAAATGGTAAAGAAACCAAACAACAAATTATTTTAGACACTCGTATGTGCTCCATGTAATGTTTTTATCAAGTTTAATCAATCTTTTCTGTCAAAAGCTTCTGAAGAGACGAAAGTTTTTAAATTCTTTCATCTGAGGACACTGTATTCACAAAAAAGAGTTTTTTCAGCATGGCTTCAGGGCTATCATTGTCAATGGAAGCGCTAAAACTGGCACTTTGCAATGACAGAGTAAACCATTTAAATGTAAAATGTGTCAGGAAGTATGCAAATATTTTCATGTTAAGAGTCTCGAATGTGCGAGAGACAAATGAATAAAAAAGGATCAAAATTTGTCTGAAACCACTTGAACACGAAACTTCATCCGAAACACGCATGTTAAAACTCTGCCATTACAATATTTTTTTCGCGAACCCCCAGGGGTTCGCGAACCACCGGTTGGGAACCGCTGCTCTAACCCCTTCTGAACACCACATCCTGGTGCCATCTAAAGCAGAGTCCCCAAAGTTTAACTATTGACGGCACCCTTTGAAGAATTAAAATTTTCTCATGGCATCCTAATCTAGTTTTATATACATACGTATTATTGTTACCATGGACACTTGGCGGCACCCCTCATCTCCTGCCTGCGCCACCCAGTTCGGAAATCTCTGCTCTAACACATTATAATTATTATTAGCACCATCATATTTATTTATTCATTTTTGTAGCTAAAAGTTTGGAAATTATTTGTGAGCAACTAAAACCAAAAATGACAACCCTTATTTAAGTTTTTTTCCACATTTTGGAGGGGGCCCAGGCCCCCTCAGCCAGTCCCTTATATACGCCCTTGTTCCATAAACTGAGGAATTGCAAAACAATCTCGATCGAACCCAGTTTTTTTCTTAATTTTGCCTTCTCTTCTTCTCCTAAGAACACGTGTCATTTTTAGAACATTTTGTATTAATAAATTTATAAAGATTTTTTGTTATACTTTGATCATGTGCACTTGAACTGTCCATCCACACAACAAACTCCTAAATTTAAGCTCAAGGAGCATGAAATAAAGTTAAAAATCAAGTAATTAAGAAATTCTTAGTAAACGAATATTATTAGGTGGGATGCAGGTCAAATTTAAGTTTTTTGAAAATTAAAATTATTTGCTGACTAACAAAAAACTCATACATTTGTGTTACTTTTCTCTTTCTCTTTCATTTCATGATTTATATGTATATTTCTGTACCTTGAAGGGATACAACACTATGTCCATTGTTTTCCAAAATGACATTACAGAGTTAAAATCAGCTTTTCTCATATTTCCTTGAGTTATAGAGCACTATGTCTAAAACCAGTTGTTGTTGTCGTGTCTGATGACGTGCAGAGTGTGAAAGGTTTAGATGTCTCCAAATGTCTTGATAACGAGATCTGCTAGCACTATTCATCAGAAAAAGGGGTGCCATTGCCTCTGAAGAGGTTGGACTTCTGCCTGTTTGGACCACAGGAGGTATTTTATTTCCCTCTTACCACCCACAGGGTGGTAACCAGTTACTAATTAATGGATATAGCGTATTTTGAAAGAACACCACGTCCACTTTCAGGGATAGAACACCATGAGGTTAAAACTACTCTCCTGTAAAGTTATAAAAATAGACATAGTGTTGTATCCCTCCAAGGTACAGATTTAATTTCTCGTATCAGTCCTGAACTTTCTACGATCAAGACTGCGAGGGATATACAATGGCTCCCAAAAGTGTTCGTACACCTACGATTTTTCAATGAAATAGGAGCCTATCCATTGGTTAGAATTAATGTTTCGGAATAGGTAATTGATTATAAGATCTAAAATCAATTTTCAACAAAACTACATGAATTTTTTTTTTAAATATTAAAACTTATTTTTTTTTTGAAAATCAAAAACCAAAAAGTGCCGGAAATTTTATCTCACAAAAGTCTTTGTACACTTTAAAAAATTATATATTATTGAATAATCTTAACTTTTTATAAAGTTATTATTTAGTAGAATATCAAGCAGTATCAACAACACCTTTTAAACATCTGGGAATAGATTTCATTCTTTTTTCTTTCTTTTTTTGCGTAATTTCTGTGTAAGTATTCAACCGCACTTAGAGTCTTACTGTTTTCAGCTATATTTTCGTTTCAAAGCTGTATTTTTGTAATCTAGCCTCCAGATATCTCTAAATATGTTACATTAAGTTCAAATCTGGAGATTGAAGGAGTATTTTCTAAAATTTAGGACAATTTTTGAGGCACTAGACGCAAACATTGAAAACCGTGTGCTTCTTACCGTTATCTTGATAAAAAAAAACAAAGTTGTTTCCGATAACCAAATTTTTGACTAAGAGTTTAAAATTGGTTTTAAAATATTTAAATGAACAGCATGATTCATTATTTCATCAAAAAATACCAAACTACCAAGTCCTGATGCTGATATGCACCCTCACACAAGAACAGCTTCACCGTCCTGATTAACTGGTTCAACTAAGTTCTTAAGATTAAGTTCCTATTTTTTTTTAATATTTACAATTATGCAACAATTTAACCAAAAATGTTGAATTCATTTTTAGCCTACTTTCCCAGTAAAAGTCAGAAAAAGAAGAAAAAAGCATGAAAGAAGGCTTAATGCATCTTAAAAATATCGTGGAAAAACAAAAAAAAAGTCAAAAATAAATAAAATAATTAAATAAATATTGAAAAATTAAAAATTGGAAAATAGGGTTTTGAGATGGGGAAAAATGTCTATCGGTCTGTCTGTCTGTCCCCCCCTAATAACTTTTAAATGAATAGTCCGATTCGAAAAAACTTTTTTTTGTTCGAAAGATCTCGGCGAGGACACCTCATTCCCATATTTCACTTTTTGATTTGAACTAGTTTTTGTTCAATTTTGAACAGTTAAAAAAAAATTAACATTAGCGCCTACGGGGAAATTCAAGGCAATTCCGAACTGTAAGGCGAATTTGCTTCAAACAAGCTTTGTAGGAAAAAGATTTTGATGAAAAACTTGTACATAAGATTCTTTTTGATTTGAACAATTTTCCATTCAATTTTGAACAGTTCAAATCCCTTAACATTAGCGCCAACACTACTGAAGTCAATGTAGATTCCGTACTTGAAGGCGGATTTACTTCAAACAAATTTTGTTTGAAATAGCTCTTGACGCCAAACTCCAGACTTCGACTCCGAGAGTTTAGGGGCACTTGACTCCGACTCCTGTGCCTGACAATTAATCGGACTCCGACTCCCCGACTTCGACTCTGACTTCGTAGTTTTGGCAAAACTTTATACACGGAGGACAAATGACTGACTCCGATTTTAAATATTCGACTCCGACTCCTTTATCTCAAAATGAGATTGATTCCGACTCCTCAGCTATGGTTTTAACTGTGAAATAATTATTGTTGATATGACTTGTTTTTATTTTTACGCTAAAGTTTCAATTTAGGTACTCAGCTTTTGGTGAATAAACTCGAAGTCATTTATGTTTCCACATAAAGATATGCGCAGACGATTTTTTTTTTGACAAAGAAAATTATTTCTTTAAGTTGACATTTTATTGTTTTTTTTTTGTTTTGTTTTGGTAAGTGCATTAATTTAAAAAAAATGTTTTTGGCGACAGGGGAAAAAGAAACGATTTTTTTTTATATGATGTATTTATTTTAATGAGCTTATTAATTTTAATTATTATTTTTTCGTTTTGAAAGCTGCTAAAGATTTTTTTAATGGAAAATGTGTATTAGCTGCTTTGTTTAAAATTTCTGCTATTTTATTTGTTCGTTTTTTTTTTAATGCATAAAAATTTTTTTAGATGAGTGGGGAATATTTTATTCCTAGAAATCAGCTTAAAGTATTTAAAAAATATGTTCGAAAAAATTTGCGATTTTAGCTATTTTTGAGAAGATTGATCAGGTACTAGAAAGTAGTATGGGTATACGGGAAAGTAGGCTTGTCTAGTTCTAGACAGAACTTCTTGTTATCTGTTAGTAAGACGTAATTCCAAAATGTTTTGAGCTTATTTATCATTGATTTTGCGACGAAAAGCAAAAGCTTTCCGTTTTTCACACGGCCAAGAAAAGTTCTGCAGGAAGAGGTCCCATTTAATCCAGCTAATCAGAGAACTTGGCGAACAATTTTAGGTGAAAATTAAATGTAAAGATTTTCATTTAGCTCAGCAGAAACTTTTACAGCACTCAAATTCGTATTTTTCATACATTTTTTTAACTGTAAATCTCCTATCACGTTTTGTCAACTTTGCCAGTTGACCTTTTCTTACCTTGTTTTTTGTCTGATTCTTTTCTTTAAAGCATTTTATCAAGCACTTTACTATAGAATGGAATAAATTAACTAATTTGGAGACGTTTCAAATGAATTTACCACTATTCTGAGGAAAAAACTCAAATTTCGAATGGTGTTTTTGGTTTTTTACGAATTCCAGCCATTTGAAAGTGATAAGCATAATAATAAGGAATGAATAAACAAAACATTGGAGCAAAATGATTTTAAGGGTCAACATAATGCAAAAATAATAAAAGAAATGACATATGACAATTTTAATCATGAATTTATTTGAAAATATTTCAGTGTATGATGACTTTTGTGGCGTATCTTTTCTCTGTCTCTTTGTTTTTTAACCCATTTCAAAAAGAAGATTCGTCAGTATTTTGAAAAAACTACAGGGTTTTATTTAGAATGACATAGGAATGATGTGAAAAAATATTGGACTTCATATTCAAATTCAGTTTTGAGTTATTTTGATTTTACTAATAAATTTCGAAGTGTATGAACACTTTTGGAAGCCACTGTATTTTTCTGTGATGCGCTTTTAACTTTAAGTCAAATCCTTTCAGCTTCCTTTTTAAAAATGAAGTGTTTTTTTTTTTTTCAGATTTTAAAATGCAGATTTGTTTTTTTATTGCTTAATTGAAATTATTTGAAATTATCATCATTGCTTATGTGCATGCATTATTTTATTTATATTAAAGTTGAAAGTATGGAATTCTTTGGAGAAAGATTCATTATTTCAACGTTCACCCTCGGAAGAACTTTCATCTCAGCAGCATCGGCACTTATGTTTTCAACGCATGAAAAGGCTGATGGAATATGAATTTTACACTTATGAAGAATTTCTTGCCAATCCTCTTCTGGCGCTTGGTCTCTTGATCTACATTGGCATGTATGACTGGTCGTTGTGTACTAAAAGATCCGTTTCATTAGAGGTATTTGTTTTTCAGAATTGCTAAACACATATCTATATTAAATTTTAAGGAATATTTTTCATCACATTGAGTTTAAAAGGTTAAAAGTTACATAAAATTTAAAAAACAAACAGTTTAATACATTTTATTTATTATTCCTAATTTTAGTATTTTGTTGGTGCTTTGAGAAGTTCTGGTGTTAAAAAACACTTAGATTTGATGGATGATTTAGAAAAATTTCAGGTACAATGTTTTTATTTCTTACTCTCATTTAATGATTAATGTATTTTTTAAATATTTAACACTCATTCATTATATCGCTCATTTGGAGGAAGAGTGCCACAATACGAATAAATGAAATTTTATAGGAGAAACATTTTAAATTTAACTCTTCAGGAAATTTGCTAAAAGAAAAATAAATTTGTTATACTCTCCAGTGTTTAATATTAGAACAAAAAAGCGCATTATTTTCCGAAAAAGAAAACGTCATTTTAAGCCAAAAAAAAAAAAAAAAATTAAAAATTTTGTATTGTGGCACTCTTTTTCAAATGAGTGATATATTTTCTATTTAAATGGTTGAAACTATTTTTATATTTGTTTAAATTTTCTTTCATAGCACATGTTTTTTTTTAAATTTTTAATTTTAAATCTATTTCTATTATGTGTCTTTTATGTATTTATTTTTTTCTTAGATGATAGGATGCTTTGCACTAACTGAATTAAGTCACGGAACGAATACTAGAAAAATGCGGACTACTTCCACATATGATCCTCAAACACAAGTGAGATTTTTTAAAACAAATATTATATTAACATTATCTTATTCATTTTCAATGCCAGCTTTTCAAATTATATAATATTTTATTTAAATTTCCTTTGATTTAGGGCAAAAGGTGTATTGTTCTGTTTTCTGTTTTATCAATTAAAAAAATTTTACAGAAAAAAGTTAATATTCTACTGTAAATTTTTTAGAAACTAGATTAGTAAGAACTAATTCAGTTGATATTTATACATTTTGGAAATGAACTGTGTTTCTGAACTGTTTCAAACTTGAATTAAAACCAATGGGAATGTACCTTTTTGTCTTAATTAATTTGAATTTTATAAAAAAAAAAATGTAACTAGTTTTGAAAACTCATAATGTAATTTCATGGGATTTTTTTTTTTTTTTACTTTAATCTAAAACTATGTTTTTTCATTGATCAATTCAAATAAAATAAATTTCTTCTTTTAAATTAATTGAAATCTCTCTTTTTTAAAGGAAACTATTTAATCATTTTATTTTTAAACAATTTTATCAGTAATAATGATATTTTCCCCTCCTTATTATTAAATGGTTTATTATTTTATGTACAGTGGCTCCTAAAAGTATTCATACACTTTGACATTTTTTAGTAAAAACAAATTAATGCAAAACTGAATTCAAATATGAAGTCCAATATTTTTTCACATCATTCCTATATCATTTTAAGTAAAACCCTGTAGTTTTTTTCAGAATATTGAGGAATCTTCTTTTTGAAATGGGTCAAAAAACGAAGAGAAAGAGACATAATACGCCACAAAGTCAGCATACACTCCAATATTTTCCAATAAATTCATGATTAAAATTATCATCTGTCTTTTTTTAAAATTATTTTTGCATTTTGTTGACCCTTAAAAATCATTTGGCTTTAATATTTTGTTTATTTATTCCTTAATATTTTGCTTATTATTTTAAAATGGCTGGTATTCGTAAAAAAACCACAAACACCATTCAAAATTTGAATTTTTCCCCACAGTAGCAGTAAATTGGTTTGAAATGTCTCTAAAATAGTCAATTTGTTCCATTCTATAGTAAAGTACTAGATAAAATGCTTTAAATAAAAGAACCAGACCAAAAACAAGGTAAGAAAAGGCTAACTAGCAAGGTTAACAAAGCGTGATCGAAGATTTACAGTTAAAAAATTTATGAAAAATACTCATTTTAGTGCTGTAAAAGTTTCTGCAGATTTAAATGAAAATTTTTACATTTAATTTTCGCCTAAAATTGTACGCCAAGTTCTCTGATTAGCTGGATTAAATGGGATCTCTTCCTGCAAAAATTTTCTTGGCAGTGCGAAAAACAGAAAGCGTACGCTTTTCGTCGCAAAATCGATGATAAATAAGCTGAAAACATTTTGGAATTACGTCTTACTTACAGATAAAAATGAATTCAACATTTTTGGTTCAATTTTTGTATTATTGTAAATAGAAATAAAACTTAGGAACTTAATCTTAAGAACTTAGTTGGACCAGTTAATCAGGACGGTGAAGGTGTTGTTGTGTGAGAGTGCATCAAGACTTGGTAATTTGGAATTTTTTGATGAAATGATGAATCATGCTTTTTATTTAAATATTTTAAAAACCAATTTTAAACTCTTAGCCAAAAATTTGCTTATCGGAAACAACTTTGTTTTTTATCAAGATAATGATAAGAAGCACACGGTTTTTAACGTTTGCATCTAGTGCCTAAAAATTTTTTCCTAAAGTTTAGAAAATACCTCTTCAATATCCATATTTCAAAAATATAAAATAGAGCTAGAAACAGTAAGACTCAAAGTGTGGTTGAACGCTTACTCAGAAATTACACACACACACACAAAAAAAAAAGAATGAAATCTATTACCAGACGTTTAAAAGGTGTTGTTGATACTGCATGATATTCTACTAAATAATAACTCAATAAAAGTTAGGTTGTTCAATAATAAATAGACTTTTAGTAAGTTACCGTTGTAAGCTGGCGGTGTATTTCATGTAATAAATAGACATTTTTTAAAGTGTACAAAGACTTTTGTGAGTTAATATTTCCGGCACTTTTTGGTTTTTGATTTTTAAAAAAAATAAGTTTTAATATTTTTTAAAAAATTTTATGTAGTTTTTTTGAAAACTGATCGCAGATCTTATAATTAAATACCTATTCCGAAATATTAATTCTAACCAATGGATAGTGTCCTATTTCATTGAAAGTTGTATGTGGACGAACACTTTTGGGAGCCACTGTATGTGCTTTACTGTTGTTAACCAAATATTTTACTCATTATTTTGCATCATTCATGTATCTGTAGATAAATAAAAATCAAAACAACAAAAATAATAATTTTAGTTTAGTAGTGCAATTGTTTCAATAATTTGAACTTTTGTTGCTCATAATTTTTTTTTGTATGAACATTCATTTTTAGCATAAAAACAAGGAACTAATAGACATAAATTGCATATTCTGTGCAATTATTACAATAGTTAATCATTATTAATTGCATTGAGAGTCAAAAAGAAGAAAAAAAAATAAAATAAAATAAAGGAAGCATATTTTTCTACATTTATTAATCTTTGGTGTATTTACTCTGGTTTTATAATTTCAGGAGTTTGTAGTTAACACACCAGATCTTGAAGCAACTAAAGTATGGATTGGAAGTTTAGGGCAAACTGCTACTCATGCCGTACTTTATGCACAGCTTTACACGCCAGATAATAAATGTCATGGTTTGCATTCATTTATTGTACCTATTCGAGATCCAAACACATTGCTTCCATATCCTGGAATTACTGTTGGAGATATGGGTCCTAAGCTTGGCCTCAATGGTGTAGATAATGGGTATGTTCTATCTTTTGTTGCATATTTATTTGTATATGTATCACATTTCTAGTGCAAGGCTAAAGTAACTCAAAGCCCTACATTTTTGTAAAACCTTCTTCAAACTTTTGCCTAGACCAGTGGTGCTCAACCTTTTTTTTTTTTAAATCTAAGGGCTAGTTGGAGAGAAATCTTCACTTTGTTAGTTTAACTTGAAATTTTTAATCTAACTTCCTATTTTCTGCTTTGCAGTTTATTTGCAATCTTTTACTTACTTTCTTTCTTTTTTGAGGCAATGATTTACTGAATATAAAAAGTGTTCATATTTTAACTTAAAAAGAGCAAATTATATTTCTAGACACATCCCTATTTCCTTCACCCCTTCCCTTCCAATGACAACAAACCTTGCAGGATGAAATCTGACGAATTGAAATCTGTTTTTTACACCTACTCTTTTTATGCCTGTATGTGAGTGACAGGACCAGTTTTGTTAAAAAAAATTTCCCACCCCTCCGCTTACATTTTTTGCTTAACCTAACTTGATCGGTTTACAGGATTTGCTGCAGATGTGTGTAATCTGTTTTCAGTAATGAGTAATCTCTTTTTAGCTTTAATATACAGTTATCGTTTTTAGCTAGAGTCTAAAATGTATCTGTGAGTGTTATCAATTTTTTAAGCTATTGCATACACTAGTATCATTTTTACCTATTTTACAATTGTCTTCAAAATTCACCTATCTGATTACTTGGCCACCCTATTCCAAAACTTATCATGAGTTTACAATGTATATATTTCACAAAGTAGCCAAATTTACTTTTCTGTTGTTTTCACACTGCCAATGATGAACCGAGAAATATGGCATTAATGTTCATCTACAATGTAAATATTTTGAAATTGTTTTTGATGAAATGTCTCTTTTATACATATATTTTTTTGTTGTTAGAATTTATGCACTCTGAAATGATTCATCAATGAAGGAACTTACCCACTTTATGTAAATGAACTCAAAATTATAAGGGGATCAAAACATTTTGAATCTGTGCACCAACTTGAAAATTAATTATGTAGTTTAAAAGCAGAAAATACTGCTTCAAAAATTAAGGTATAACTGAAATTATGTATAATTTTTTGAACTGATCACTTTGTCTAATTAAATTAAAACTATTTTTGAACCTTTTTTTTAAGCTAAATTGTTATTTAGATTTGGAAAGCAATTAATTTGTTGTATGTAACAGTTTATAAATTTTAAGGACAAAAAGGTAAATTTTATTTTGAAGTACGGGTAGCAATTGTAGGATTAAAACAGAAAAATGAAATAAATGTGCTGAAGCATCTTTTTTTTTACAAAAGGATCTTGAATATTTTATTGGAGAAAGTGAGAAAGTAATGAGTTTGTATGATGACATTTCTGCAGATCCTTTTTTTGGCCTCCTTTCTCCATAAAACTATGTTGATGTGTTTTTGATGTTTCCAGTTAACTGTACATTAGAATCTGCCTCTTTGAGTACAAATATACTGCTATTTTTGAAACTTGTGTTTTAAATTTTGTATTAATTAAAAAATTGATTTTAATGTATAGTTTATGCATCTTGTAATTATCTTCTTTCATCATTTTATATGTTTGCAATTTTAGGTTTATCTCTTTCACAAACTACAGAATTCCTAGAGAAAGTTTGTTAAGCAGAACTGGTGACGTTACACCTGATGGGCGATATGTCACTCCATATAACGTATGTTGTGATGCAAGACTTATTTGATTAAATTTTAATAAACTTTAACTAATTTATATTTAAATGTTTTGTCTAAAATCTATTAAATGTATAGATGCTGTTGTGTAGTTTAAGATTAAATTCTTTTGAAACATTTTTGTTATTCAGTAAAGCCTTCATTATTTTAACAGTAGGATTTTTTGTTTTTCAACTACACATGTTATAAGGGAAAAAAATTCGTTATGCATTATTGTTATATTACTGACTAGGTAGAGAGTAAGTATTCTGTTTCTAGGAAAAAGCAAATACATTCTTTATCTGTTGGAAGTGCCCTTCTTTTCATCAAAAGTTTTAATTTGGTTATAAACTGTTTTATCCTTGCACAAGTTCAAACCTTTGCTTTTTTCCTTTCTAAATATATGATGTTCACAAAACAAATTTTAGAAAGATATTGCCGTATTCAAATCATTAAGAACAAACTTTCTCCTTGCATTATCCCCTGCATCAGTTCATTAGGTCTCCTTACTGTCTACTAGCCAACAGTTCATGCAGTGTTGCCAGATGGTCAAATCCAGATTTCCCCAATTCCCTTCCAATTTTTCCCCAAAAAGTGATGTTTTCTACCGAAATTCCCCAAATTCAAAAATTATTTTTCCACTAATATTTTCAGAAAATGAATCGACTTCCTCTAATATTTTTGTCTGTTGAAAAAGATTTTTTCCCCCAAATAGCCAAATTTTCTTAGAAAATTCCCCAACCTTTTTTCCCCTTCTTTATCAATAT
Source organism: Uloborus diversus (assembly GCF_026930045.1). Taxonomy (NCBI): domain Eukaryota; kingdom Metazoa; phylum Arthropoda; class Arachnida; order Araneae; family Uloboridae; genus Uloborus; species Uloborus diversus. Next base: position 176,833,609 of record NC_072731.1, read on the forward strand.
CTTTCTTTATCTGTACTAATAATAAAGCTGAAAGTCTCTCTGTCTGTCAGGATCTCTGTTACGCGCATAGCGCCTAGACCGTTCGGCCCGATTTTCATAAAATTTGTCAAAGAATTAGTTTGTAGCATGGGGGTGTGCACCTTTAAGCGATTTTTCAAAAATCCGATTTTGTTCTTTTTCTATTCCAATTTTAAGAACATTTTCCCGCGCAAAATTATCATAAGATGGACGAGTAAATTACTAAGCTATCATAACGTGGAACCGTAACGTGAGCAAGCCAATTGACGAGAAATTCATCATGCATTATTTGTAAATATACATGGGAACCAAAAGTTCTTTTAATTTTCTACTACGGGCAAAGCCATGCGGGTGCCACTAGTCATAAATACAAGCGCCTGACTGAAAGATAAGAAATAGCCAAATGTTTTTATTTTTCTACTTGCATTTACTACTCTGCTTCTGTATGTACATTTAAATTATGATTTTTGTATATATTTATCCAAGAACATTCTTCATCACACTTATTTTTACTCATTTCAAGTATCAACTAATTACTCACGCAGAACATTAATGCAAATTCCGTAGCATAATATTCCACATAATGCGAATTCCATAAAGTTCAGTAAAGCTAAATCAACGCTGTTTGATACAAACAATGTAACTACTACTTCTTTACGCGAATCTAAATTCGAAAAAAATTCTTTTTTCCTTGAGGTTTTTTTCCCCAAGAAAAATTTTTTTTCCCCAAAGAATTCCCCTCAAAACCCATTTCCCCAGAGAGCACCAGATTTCCCCAAAATGGGGAAATTTCCCCCAATCTGGCAACACTGAGTTCATGAGAAAAATTGTCAAACAACATTTTACCATTTTTAAAAGTTTGTAGTTCTGATGTATGAATTTTTAATTATTTTTTATTTGCATATGGAATCTAACTTTAAACTTTTGAACCATCATGCTTAAATTTTTATATCTGTGCTAATCAAAGGTATAAAATGCAGAAGAGTATGATCGTCATTGATGTATCATTATGTTCATTCATGTGTAATTAATCCACCATGATTTAAAAATAGGATCCAAATAAGAGGTTTGGTGCATCAATGGGCACTTTATCCCTTGGAAGAGTCTTCATCATTCATATGTGCTTGTCCAATCTTCAGAAATGTCTGCCCATATCAATACGGTATTCAGCTCTTCGAAAACAGTTTGGACCTGCGGGATCTGAAGAATGGCCTGTTTTAGAATATCAGCTTCAAGTAAATATCTTTCAATGATAAAATTTTTGCAAATTTCTTGTGATGCAGAGAGCATGTTATTTTTTGTGAAAATAATCATAATTGATCAGAGAAAAAAGAAATTGGGCTTGTGTCTTTGTTAAAAAACTAAGCGCAAGCAACTCACGATCGTATGCACTATAGGAAAGTTCAGAGGAAGGGAGCTTTTTAGAAAAAGCATAAGACTTTGCATAAGACTGGGCACTTCTGTAGAGATCAATGCTTTCGCATTTTCTCCCACTTTAAAGAAAGTTAGTTATCATAGAAAACAACTTTACAGGCGAGTTGGCGATTCAACTTTGGCGGAAAAAAGGTTTAATACTGTGTGCAGCAATTATTCGCCAAGTTCTGCTACTGTGCGTCTTATGCCATGATCAGGTCCCTCTCCTTTCCCTTTTGGCAAAGGGTGGTAATTACATGGATACTTAAGCCTAAGAAAGAGTCATCAGGAAAAAAGGGAAGCAAATAAAGAAACAAAAGTAACCCAGGGGAAATTTGTTGTATCAATAACAGGCTGTTTACGAAGATGCAAAAAGTAAAACTAAGTTATCTTTCATTTATTTTTTTGCTAATTAATTAATTTTATTTTCCTTTTTTATTGCATATTAAATTTTTATTAAATTCATTTACTTTGTATTTATTTATTTTTGAAGCGAGTGCTGAGATGTATTTTCATTTTTGTTACAATTGTCTAACTTATAAGTTTTATTTCTCTAATCACATTTCGTAATTTAATGCATGACAACAAGTCATGCATTATGCCATATATAGGATGAATTTGCCAACTTTTCAAATGCTGGTTTATATCATTTTTGATTCTTGAAAACTTTCTTTTTTGTTCAGTTAGAAGAACTACACTAAATTTAACACGAGGTTCTATTTACTCCTACGGATAACATCATCTTCTTCATAACTTTTCTCTACTTTTTGTTTTATGGAGTTAGTCAATTTGGCAAGTGAGGTTTAAATTTCATTTCTTAAAATTAGTTCATTCAATTTACAATGATTAAGTTGGTAATCTTTTTAGTAGTGTATATTTTTGTTATTATCTTATCTAATTTATAATTGAATATTTTGGTTATTACAGCAATGGAGGTTGATACCTTACCTTGCAGCTACTTATGTTCTTCATCATTTTTCAACATCATTTAGTAGAGATTTCATTAACTTTCAGATGTCAGTACTTTTTGGGGAAAAAACTCCTGAACTAGTAAGTTTTTTTACTTGTAATTTTTAATTTGAAATGATTCTTGATTTTTATCTAGGAACATTACAGAATTTTCATATTAAATTTGTATAATTCAGAAGGGGGGAAAAATCAAAATTAATTATAGACATGTTTCAAAGAACAAGCTGTTAGTGTGCCTTTCACTTCATCACTATTCATTACTTGCATCAAAATAAATGGTACTCGGTTTTTAAAAGAGTTTTCTTATCTTTTCACCCTATTGCAGTAAAACATAAATTACATGCAAATTACTGGCACCACAATCAGAATATATCATTTTTGAGGAGCATAACAGTTCATGTTTGGGAGCAAGCCTACAAATTTTGCTTAGGTACTGACACCATAAGAAATCTGAGATAGCCTAATCGTAACAACAATGTCCTGAAGGCTTCATGAAGGTGTTTTGTATATTGCATAATTGACAGCATCATATCACTATGTGCTGTATTGCTTCTAGAGGAAATCATATTCCATGTTGAAGGTACATGTGCTAATTTCTATACTACCATAATTGTCTAGTAATTTCTTTCTATGTTATTTTCATACCTTGTGATGTATTGTGGGTAAGTTTCATTAAACTCTACATGTAACTTTTTGTATTATCATCATTTTTGTGATTTTTTCCTTAATTTTTGATAACCAGTGTATGTGTAACCAAGGGCCTGGCCAGAATAAATTTGGGTCTGATAGGGGACCCTTCACAAAAATTGAATCAACCAAAACACAAATTATTTATTGAAAAAGCAAAAATGAAAACAAAATAATGCATATTTCTATCTATATGCCCATAATTTTTGGAATCCTTTTTGAAGTTAAAAATTAGAGGGAATAGCTTATACATGAACCTGCTGATTTTGCAAAAAAAATGTTGCAGTTTGGTGCTTGCACAAACAATAAATCACTAATACTGCCAAGAATAGCAATTGCTGTCAGTGTTAGTTTGCTTCTTTAAAATAAATTAGCAACTTAGGTCAGTTGTTTTTATATTTTATTTGTTTGTTTTATCTTATAAGAATCAAACAAATAACTCCTACCACTCACAATGTGCAAGCCATACTTTGAAACTAATTATTTATGAGCACTTACATTGTCGCAGATGAAGGCAAATTTCCAAATTCAATATTTTCCCTTTAATGTTCAATTTTAATAGTAATACTTTCATGCAAAGTTATTGAAAAATCTTGTATGTTTATTATTAATTCATTTATACTAGTCGGAAAGAGCTACTGAACTTCATTGCTTTGTGCTGTGCTGCAAAACCACTTGCTGGTTGGTTAGCAAGAGATGCAGTTCAAGAATCCAGGGAAGCATGTGGAGGTCATGGCTATTTGCAAGGTTAGCTTTTATTTACATTTTCTTGTATGCAGAAATCCTCATTTATCTGGATAAAAGTTTTAGGCGTTTTAAAGTTTTATATTCACATGGATAATTTTAAATTATTGATACCAAGA
>NC_072731.1:176837658-176883195 GCF_026930045.1 Uloborus diversus
GCTGAGGTTTCATTTAAAATTGGTAAAAATTTCTTTAAGCACCCATTTTTTGTTGCTGATTTTGCACCTTCCTCTTTTTATGGGATATTAGGTTATGATTTTTTAACCCGTTTCAATGTGTTAATTGACACTAAGACCGGCAGTGCCACTTTTGATAATTTTAAAGCTCCTTTAATGCCTCAAAACTGACATCTCACAACATTTGGCCAAAATTAATTCTCTGCATAGTGACAAGGCTTTTTCTGTTGCTCTTAAAAACAAATTAATTATCCAACCGGGGGAAACTGCCATTGCTAATTTTTCGTTATCTGACATACCGGTCAAATCATCTGAAATTTATTTTATTCCTACCGTTAATGACATAACTTGTGAAATTCATCCCGCTGTGCACTTAGTCGAGAAACATAATTTCTCCTCTATTATCAGAAATATAGGTAACAATCCTCTTCATTTAAATAAAGGTATGGTAATGGGTCATGTCACTGAACAGTTTGAAATTTTAAATGATTCTTTGAATGAAACTACATGCTCAAGCAATCAATCCCAATTTTGTCACCAAATTATTGCATCAGACGAAGTATTAAAAATCAGGAAAGAGGAACTTAGTCCTTCAGATTTTAAATTAGATCACTTAAATACTTCACAAAGCGAAAGATATTTTATTAAACATTTTGATGAAAAATTTTTCTGTGTTTAGTAAATCTGTCAAAGCTTTAGGGTGTTCTGACATTGTCACTCCTTCAGTCATTTTGCGTAACAATAATCCAATTAAGGCCTTACCTTTTGAAATTCCTCAGGCGTTAAAAGGACAGGTTCAGGAAGAATTGGATGAATTAATTGAGGCTGGAATTATTTCTAGAAATGTGAGCCACTATGCGAGTCCGATGATAATGGTACGTAAGAAATCTGGGCCTAATGAACCACCTAAGTACCGTATGGCATTAGATTTAAGATTATTAAATTCCGTCATCGAAAGTTCCACATACCCACTTCCCAAAATTTCTACGTTAATCAATGCCGTCTCATCCTATAAGTACTATACCGTTTTAGATCTGCATTCGGCCTATTGGCAAATTCTCCTTCCCAATCATCTCCAAGATATTGTGACTTTCTCGACCGAATTTGGCTCTTTTGCTCATAACCGTTTGCCCTTTGGCCTTAAGGTAAGTAGCAACATTTTCCAATCTGCCGTGGATCAGTTAATTGATGAGTTAAAATTGCTAGGAATTCACGGAATTCATGCATTTCAAGACGACTTTTTGGTTTGTGCCGAAAACTTTGACCAGATGGTATCTAAGCTCGAGGCTGTCTTTTCTGTTCTCTCCAAACATAATCTAACTTTATCGCCATCTAAATGTGTTTTTTTCCAGACCGAAATTGATTATTTGGGATTTCATATATCACACAACTGTATTCAACCTATTACTTCTAATATTGCCAAAATTACCAAATTTGCCCCACCTCGCACTGTGCGACAGGGTCAAGAAATTCTTGGGCTTATGTGGATTTTATAGGCATTTAATTCACAAGTATGCTGAACGCACCCATGTTTTGACACAATTAACCGCAAAAAATAAACCTTTTGAATGGAATGATGTTCACCAAAAAGCTTTTGATGATCTCCAGTCTACCTTTTTTAAGCAGCCTTTTGTGGTTCTTCCAAATTGGAATGATGATTTCTATTTAAATACAGATGCTTCACTTCAGGGAATTGCTGCTGTATTGATGCAAAAGAGAGATGGTATTCTAAAACCCGTGTCTTATTTTAGTAAAGCTTTGTCAAAGTCTGAACGTAATTATCCTCCAATTAAACTCGAGTTGTATGCTATATATAAGGGAATGACAGCATTCAAGACGTACCTCTTTAATAGAAGATTTATTCTCATGTCTGACAGTAAGCCCTTAGAGCGTTACAGCAATGTAACCTCGCCAGCCGATGTTGTTACTCGTTGGTTGTTAGAAATTGGTCAATATTCCTATACTTTTTCATATATCCCTGGCCCTCAGAATATTTTAGCAGATTTCTGTTCTCGGAGCCCTGACCCCAATTTACATGAATCAGCTCTTCAACCCAATGCGGATAAGGAGTTGATCCTTCCCTTCACTGATATTTCCACCCCTGACAATATGCTGTGTGATATACCCTCTAATACTCCTTGTGTTGAATCCACTAATGTGGTTAATTATTTAAGACCGCACCCTACTTCCCTATGTGAACCTCAGTCTGGTCATAATTTAAGCTCTCATTCATTTGTGTGTGCCCAAACTGATGCACATAATGAAATATCTATTAAAACCTTTTTACGTGAGCAACTTAATGATCCGTACATTAAAGAAGCTGTTTCCTTTTTGCAAAAGCCTAATCTGCATCATGCTCACAAGCTTAAGGATTTTTTCATTTGTCCAACTACAAACCTATTAATGCATGTTCGCAACAAAACTTGTTTACCTACTATTGTTGTTCCCGACACATTGAAAGCTAAAGTTTTGCAAATTTGTCACATTTCTCACACCGGAATAAAGAAAACGTATGAGGTAGTTGTTAGTAAATATTTTTGGTTAGGAATGTATCGGGATGTGTCGAATTTTGTTTTATCATGTGATTTTTGTATTCGACTGAAGCCCTATTCCATTAAACCCGCCCCATTGCAAAATATTTGGATTCCGAGGAGACCTGGTGAGTTCTGTTCAATCGACCTGGTAGGTCCAATTCGCCAATATGGATATATTTTGACGGTTACTGATCATTTTTCTCGTCACGTTGTCCTTTATCCTTGTAAAAATATTACTGCCAACACAATAGTTAAGCACATGTTGAATTACATTTCTCTATATGGTAGAATGTCGTATCTTCTGTCAGATTTAGGCCGTCAGTTTGACAGTGATGTATTTCACTCTCTGAACAAGGCCTTAGGTGTTACAATTCAGCATTCTTCTCGTGCTCATCCCCAGTCCAATTCGATTTCTGAGAGAATTAATAGTCAAATCAAGTCTAGTTTACTGTCTTTACTCGAGCAGAATGTGTCTTTAGAAGTTGCTGTTATGGTTCACATGTCTATATATAATGGGACAACTCATTCATCTACTGGTTTCACTCCTAACATGTTGCACTTGGGAAGGGAACTATCCTTGTTTTTTTGACACTTTTGATAATGACGTGCAACCTCGATTTCTTAACACCTCACATTATATACAAAATGTTCTGCAGGATCTTCGCCTAATCTATGAGGAGGCGTACTCTTCTTTACAACTCAAACAGATCAATCAAAACAATAGGCAATTGCCTGCTTCTCACAGTCGAAATTTTAAACAAAATGATATTGTATACATGAAGTCGGCTGACACTTTTAAACCTAGATTTGATGGTCCTTATACTGTTGTAAGCAATGTAGGGGATGTAAATTGTAAAATTAAACTCTTAGGTGATGACTCCGCGCAACCTTTTGTAAATTCATGTCAATCGTTTACGTTTAGCCCCACCTCGCAAAAGCAATTTAATGTCTGTTAACACAGATAACAATGTGTCCCACCAACCTCAGCATCCCAGTCAACAAACCCGTTACTTTCTCCGTAGTTGTAAGTAATTTAATCATAGGGTGTACCACTTGCTGTTATGTACGGGCAGTCGTGCTGGTCGTGATTGTAATTCCGGAATCCGTATCATTTTGCTTGTGATTCTCTCTATGTCTTTTATGAACGTATTTTTTTTCTCCCCTATGTTTGTTTTCATTGAGGGGCACAGTGATGAGAATGTATTGTTAATACACGGCAAGTCGATCTCATTTTTTCTATTTTTGGAAATGTATTTTTATGTTTTCTTTTATTTTTACGTATGACAGGACGCTGTCATATTTTTGCTGTTGGTACCAACATATGTATGTCAACATGAACGTAACAATTTTTCCTCCACAAGATAATGTCAATCTCTCGATTATGTCCTAATATCTACAACCGGTTTTCCTTATTATGTCTTACTCTTCATGCTTATGAATTTGTCCGTCTCAATATTAGTGTGTCTTCAACAAAAAAAAAAATTTTTTTTTTTCAAATACAAATTTAGTACTGAGTGTGCGCCTGGTAATCTGGTGCACTACACTGTTGAACTCTTTAGCAATATGAACTGTTTAAAAAAAAAAAAAATTTTCTACTTGAAATTTTTACTCATGTTACCCTAATGTGTAACACTTGACGTAGATAGTCAAGATAATGATTCTAATGTTTTTTTTGCATTAATGTGTTTCTGTATAATTTAATGCATATTGTGAATGGTCATATTTGAGGGTTATTGCATTTTTTGTATTCATACCTTCTACATGTGTTGGGTAGTTGTGAACTTTTTTTGAATGTTTATATTTTTAACTCTTGGTATGCTATGTGTTGTTCACGTAATTACAACTGTGTGTTTTTTTTTTGTCCTTTTGGTCGGTCGTGTGTGGCAAATTGTTTTGTGAGCAGGGTGCAATCATGACATGCAAAAAGAAAATGCAAATAGTTCATTTTCTTTGACTTACCCATTTTCTACCTTGACGATAGTATAAAACTGTATCCCATGTTTTTTTTGGATGTTACAACTCTTTATGCATTTGAATATATATGATGTATGAATTTGTTGTGTCAAGTTTCGGTAAATTGGAGCTGGACTTAAAATTTTCTTTTTTTTTCTCTTTTTTTTTTCTTTTGCTTTGCCAGTGTATGTGATAATGCATATCACATTTTTTACCCATTTTCATTTTTCCCATGTTTTCGGTCATTTTAATCGTTTTCTTCCCCCATTTTGTTGTTTTTTTATTTTCTTGTGCATTCCACGTTTTCCCCGCGTTCCCCCGTTAAATTTCGCACACTTTACGATATCAAAATATGACTTATTCACTTTTCCCATCGTTTAACTTTTTGTCATTTTTTCAAGCGTCGATCCAATTTTTTGCATCTTCTTGTCGGCCATTAAAATGGCGTAGCGTCCCCTTCCCTTCGTTGTTTGGGCGCCAAACGCACTCATTGGTTCCCGCGCATCGCCGCGTACCCGGATCCGATCGCTCATTTGCCGATTCATTTTTCCACCCCACTTCACTCTACTTGCTGCTCTCTGTCCGCTCGGTCGCATTTTCTGCGGCTCCGGTTTTTGTTCTACGATGGCGATAATGATGCATCGGTGCACGGCGTCTGGGGACGGCCGTTGCTCGCCGCAAAATCGTTAATAACCTCAACATGAGGTGAACGTTTTATTTTTTCATATTTGTCTAAAATATAATACTCAAGAACGTACTTCGTCGCAGCTGAAGATGAGTGCATTGATGATCCATCACCTGTTTGAATGATGGCGTCCGATGGCGGCACGCAGAGTGCACCTGAATCGTCCCCTTAATGTAACTACTTCTTCGATGATCTACATACCATGAGGTGACGGCATGGATCCGCAATTACCTTGAAAGTATCCTGATTCCTTTTTAAGCGTGTGACGAGCTCAACGTTGTCACCATGGTGATTACAGCCTGCACCATTTTCGTCTCAACGTACATCGGCCTGCAACGGACATTTTTTTTATCAAAAGCCATCCCTCGATAACATCCCACCATATTCATAGCGAACTGTACGTCCTTCTTCCATTTCAATTTAAATATTCCACCACCCTCCGCGAGAACTCTACCTTTTTTTGATCGTTAACGAACTTAGCAACAAAACCCAGCTCCATTCATGAACTCTTAAGTCTGTATTCCTCACATTTGTTTTTTTTATACTAAGTGAAATGTTCTGGTGATCACCACGCCTAGTGCCTATCTTCATGTCTGCTTTGAAGTAACGTTGAATAAAGAATGTATGGTAATTATTTTTGTGCTTCCTATCGTCAACTAACACACCACCCCCGGGTAAGTCTCTTTTAAATTTTGGTTCTCGGGCATTCAAGGCAGTCGTTGGTCTGTGGTTATGCGCGGCAGCGATGCTTCCACTTCCACGGCCTAAAATCGCTTTCTCTTTGGTTTTCGTATAATTTCTCAAAATTAATCGCGCAACACGACAAAATGGCGCCGTTTTTGACCAGGTCTTGAATGCCTTTTTTTTTCTGAAGTTGAATGCATATGCACTTTTGTTGTTTTTTTCATATGGCTTTTTGTATTTCTGTGATGTTAATGGGGGGATATATTAATTTTATATTTTTTAATTTAGTTCAAAAATTTGATGTCAATTTTTATTTTATTAGTTGCATTTATTCTCATGTGTGCATGTGCTTTCAACAATATTTGCATTTAAAAATTTTTGTTTCTCATGATTGCACCGTGTGAATTAAGTGAAAATTATATTAGATGCTCATTGATTTTTGTGCTAAAGTAAAAGACGGCACATTTGTTGCCATGTCAACTGATAGTACTCAAACCGACCCACCCCAAGGTGTGAATATGGCCAATGAGTCACCTCAAGGTGCTGTGGCGAGTAGGAATTTTAACTTCCCCATTCCCTCATATTCAGGCGAGCCAGAAACTGTTGAATTTTTTATATCACAAATTAAGGACTTGCAGAATTTAAACGGTTGGGATGATCCCACGACTCTTATGTTTTTAAAGTCAAAACTTTCTGGCTCTGCCTTGTATTTTTTTGCGACCAATCCCAGTTGCTTGGAGTCTATGACTTTTAACCAGGCTTGTGACAAATTGCGTGCATTTTTCAAAATGCATACCCCTTCTTCTGTGTCCCTTTCAGAATTTCAAAATATCAAATTTGAAACTCATGAGAGTATTCAGAGTTTAGCACATCGTGTTGAACGTGCTGCTCACTCAGCATATCCTTTTATTACGGATAGTGCTGCCCTCACCCAAATAAAATCTTACCAATTTTTGGCGGCGTTACCATTGAATATCAAGGACAAACTACTTGATGTCGACACGTCAAAGTTTACCGATTTAGTCGACAAGGCTAATAAGTTACACTGTTTACATGTAACAGGCCAACCAAAATTGACAAATGCTATGACTAGTGCTCAAGTGCAAATAGATGCCTTGGCCGAAAATTTACGATCTTTAACAACATGTGTCACTAAATTAATGTCAAATTGTCGTCTTTGTGGGGAAAGTCCACACCCACTTGTTGAATGTCCTTTGTACATTCGCGTCTCTTCCGTTAATGAGAAAACTGTTTTGCCCAAACCCCAGCAAAAAGCCTCTCCAAATTCTAATAACACTTTTTGTGTATTTTGTGGTAGAACAAACCACTTAATGATTAATTGCCGGATTTACAATGGGGGTCAACCCCTTAACAATTTCTCAAATCAAGGTCAAAATAGGCCTCAAACTCAAAATTTTTTTGCCCCTCGTATTCCATTTAGGCCACGAGGTAACTTTAATTTCCCCAACCAGTTTGTTCCACCCCAACATTTTCTGTCGCAAAACAGATTTTCATCGCCGGAAGTAAGACTTAATACTCCAACACAAAATGGAGACAATTTAAACTGGCGAGGGGGTCATCCATGAGGGACGGCTTGGCCTCGGTAACTGATTTCTCATCTCTGGTCCCTCAAAATATTAGTGTACAGGAGACTGAATCTGTTCAATGTAAGAAACATAATACATATCCAGATTTACATACCTTTTTAAATAGCTCCATTGGTAAAGATACTATTGGGGAATTTTTGTCGAAATTTTCAAAGCCTGATGAGTCTCAATGCAAACAATCCGAATCCATTTTTAATGTTCATTCTGATAACAAAGTTAGCGACTTACCTATACTTAATATTTCAATTGGTCATGAGATATTCCCAATGCTTTTGGATTCAGGATCTTCGGTCAGCTTATTTTCAAAAGCTGTTTTCGAACAGATAAAATCTTTGACAAAATGCAGATTTCTCTCACGCACTGTCACAATCAGGACTGTAAATTCTAACTTATCATTTTCTGCGTGCGCTGAGGTTTCATTTAAAATTGGTAAAAATTTCTTTAAGCACCCATTTTTTGTTGCTGATTTTGCACCTTCCTCTTTTTATGGGATATTAGGTTATGATTTTTTAACCCGTTTCAATGTGTTAATTGACACTAAGACCGGCAGTGCCACTTTTGATAATTTTAAAGCTCCTTTAATGCCTCAAACTGACATCTCACAACATTTGGCCAAAATTAATTCTCTGCATAGTGACAAGGCTTTTTCTGTTGCTCTTAAAAACAAATTAATTATCCAACCGGGGGAAACTGCCATTGCTAATTTTTCGTTATCTGACATACCGGTCAAATCATCTGAAATTTATTTTATTCCTACCGTTAATGACATAACTTGTGAAATTCATCCCGCTGTGCACTTAGTCGAGAAACATAATTTCTCCTCTATTATCAGAAATATAGGTAACAATCCTCTTCATTTAAATAAAGGTATGGTAATGGGTCATGTCACTGAACAGTTTGAAATTTTAAATGATTCTTTGAATGAAACTACATGCTCAAGCAATCAATCCCAATTTTGTCACCAAATTATTGCATCAGACGAAGTATTAAAAATCAGGAAAGAGGAACTTAGTCCTTCAGATTTTAAATTAGATCACTTAAATACTTCACAACAAGATATTTTATTAAACATTTTGATGAAAAATTTTTCTGTGTTTAGTAAATCTGTCAAAGCTTTAGGGTGTTCTGACATTGTCACTCCTTCAGTCATTTTGCGTAACAATAATCCAATTAAGGCCTTACCTTTTGAAATTCCTCAGGCGTTAAAAGGACAGGTTCAGGAAGAATTGGATGAATTAATTGAGGCTGGAATTATTTCTAGAAATGTGAGCCACTATGCGAGTCCGATGATAATGGTACGTAAGAAATCTGGGCCTAATGAACCACCTAAGTACCGTATGGCATTAGATTTAAGATTATTAAATTCCGTCATCGAAAGTTCCACATACCCACTTCCCAAAATTTCTACGTTAATCAATGCCGTCTCATCCTATAAGTACTATACCGTTTTAGATCTGCATTCGGCCTATTGGCAAATTCTCCTTCCCAATCATCTCCAAGATATTGTGACTTTCTCGACCGAATTTGGCTCTTTTGCTCATAACCGTTTGCCCTTTGGCCTTAAGGTAAGTAGCAACATTTTCCAATCTGCCGTGGATCAGTTAATTGATGAGTTAAAATTGCTAGGAATTCACGGAATTCATGCATTTCAAGACGACTTTTTGGTTTGTGCCGAAAACTTTGACCAGATGGTATCTAAGCTCGAGGCTGTCTTTTCTGTTCTCTCCAAACATAATCTAACTTTATCGCCATCTAAATGTGTTTTTTTCCAGACCGAAATTGATTATTTGGGATTTCATATATCACACAACTGTATTCAACCTATTACTTCTAATATTGCCAAAATTACCAAATTTGCCCCACCTCGCACTGTGCGACAGGTCAAGAAATTCTTGGGCTTATGTGGATTTTATAGGCATTTAATTCACAAGTATGCTGAACGCACCCATGTTTTGACACAATTAACCGCAAAAAATAAACCTTTTGAATGGAATGATGTTCACCAAAAAGCTTTTGATGATCTCCAGTCTACCTTTTTTAAGCAGCCTTTTGTGGTTCTTCCAAATTGGAATGATGATTTCTATTTAAATACAGATGCTTCACTTCAGGGAATTGCTGCTGTATTGATGCAAAAGAGAGATGGTATTCTAAAACCCGTGTCTTATTTTAGTAAAGCTTTGTCAAAGTCTGAACGTAATTATCCTCCAATTAAACTCGAGTTGTATGCTATATATAAGGGAATGACAGCATTCAAGACGTACCTCTTTAATAGAAGATTTATTCTCATGTCTGACAGTAAGCCCTTAGAGCGTTACAGCAATGTAACCTCGCCAGCCGATGTTGTTACTCGTTGGTTGTTAGAAATTGGTCAATATTCCTATACTTTTTCATATATCCCTGGCCCTCAGAATATTTTAGCAGATTTCTGTTCTCGGAGCCCTGACCCCAATTTACATGAATCAGCTCTTCAACCCAATGCGGATAAGGAGTTGATCCTTCCCTTCACTGATATTTCCACCCCTGACAATATGCTGTGTGATATACCCTCTAATACTCCTTGTGTTGAATCCACTAATGTGGTTAATTATTTAAGACCGCACCCTACTTCCCTATGTGAACCTCAGTCTGGTCATAATTTAAGCTCTCATTCATTTGTGTGTGCCCAAACTGATGCACATAATGAAATATCTATTAAAACCTTTTTACGTGAGCAACTTAATGATCCGTACATTAAAGAAGCTGTTTCCTTTTTGCAAAAGCCTAATCTGCATCATGCTCACAAGCTTAAGGATTTTTTCATTTGTCCAACTACAAACCTATTAATGCATGTTCGCAACAAAACTTGTTTACCTACTATTGTTGTTCCCGACACATTGAAAGCTAAAGTTTTGCAAATTTGTCACATTTCTCACACCGGAATAAAGAAAACGTATGAGGTAGTTGTTAGTAAATATTTTTGGTTAGGAATGTATCGGGATGTGTCGAATTTTGTTTTATCATGTGATTTTTGTATTCGACTGAAGCCCTATTCCATTAAACCCGCCCCATTGCAAAATATTTGGATTCCGAGGAGACCTGGTGAGTTCTGTTCAATCGACCTGGTAGGTCCAATTCGCCAATATGGATATATTTTGACGGTTACTGATCATTTTTCTCGTCACGTTGTCCTTTATCCTTGTAAAAATATTACTGCCAACACAATAGTTAAGCACATGTTGAATTACATTTCTCTATATGGTAGAATGTCGTATCTTCTGTCAGATTTAGGCCGTCAGTTTGACAGTGATGTATTTCACTCTCTGAACAAGGCCTTAGGTGTTACAATTCAGCATTCTTCTCGTGCTCATCCCCAGTCCAATTCGATTTCTGAGAGAATTAATAGTCAAATCAAGTCTAGTTTACTGTCTTTACTCGAGCAGAATGTGTCTTTAGAAGTTGCTGTTATGGTTCACATGTCTATATATAATGGGACAACTCATTCATCTACTGGTTTCACTCCTAACATGTTGCACTTGGGAAGGGAACTATCCTTGTTTTTTGACACTTTTGATAATGACGTGCAACCTCGATTTCTTAACACCTCACATTATATACAAAATGTTCTGCAGGATCTTCGCCTAATCTATGAGGAGGCGTACTCTTCTTTACAACTCAAACAGATCAATCAAAACAATAGGCAATTGCCTGCTTCTCACAGTCGAAATTTTAAACAAAATGATATTGTATACATGAAGTCGGCTGACACTTTTAAACCTAGATTTGATGGTCCTTATACTGTTGTAAGCAATGTAGGGGATGTAAATTGTAAAATTAAACTCTTAGGTGATGACTCCGCGCAACCTTTTGTAATTCATGTCAATCGTTTACGTTTAGCCCCACCTCGCAAAAGCAATTTAATGTCTGTTAACACAGATAACAATGTGTCCCACCAACCTCAGCATCCCAGTCAACAAACCCGTTACTTTCTCCGTAGTTGTAAGTAATTTAATCATAGGGTGTACCACTTGCTGTTATGTACGGGCAGTCGTGCTGGTCGTGATTGTAATTCCGGAATCCGTATCATTTTGCTTGTGATTCTCTCTATGTCTTTTATGAACGTATTTTTTTTCTCCCCTATGTTTGTTTTCATTGAGGGGCACAGTGATGAGAATGTATTGTTAATACACGGCAAGTCGATCTCATTTTTTCTATTTTTGGAAATGTATTTTTATGTTTTCTTTTATTTTTACGTATGACAGGACGCTGTCATATTTTTGCTGTTGGTACCAACATATGTATGTCAACATGAACGTAACAATTTTTCCTCCACAAGATAATGTCAATCTCTCGATTATGTCCTAATATCTACAACCGGTTTTCCTTATTATGTCTTACTCTTCATGCTTATGAATTTGTCCGTCTCAATATTAGTGTGTCTTCAACAAAAAAAAAAATTTTTTTTTTTCAAATACAAATTTAGTACTGAGTGTGCGCCTGGTAATCTGGTGCACTACACTGTTGAACTCTTTAGCAATATGAACTGTTTAAAAAAAAAAAAAATTTTCTACTTGAAATTTTTACTCATGTTACCCTAATGTGTAACACTTGACGTAGATAGTCAAGATAATGATTCTAATGTTTTTTTTGCATTAATGTGTTTCTGTATAATTTAATGCATATTGTGAATGGTCATATTTGAGGGTTATTGCATTTTTTGTATTCATACCTTCTACATGTGTTGGGTAGTTGTGAACTTTTTTTGAATGTTTATATTTTTAACTCTTGGTATGCTATGTGTTGTTCACGTAATTACAACTGTGTGTTTTTTTTTTGTCCTTTTGGTCGGTCGTGTGTGGCAAATTGTTTTGTGAGCAGGGTGCAATCATGACATGCAAAAAGAAAATGCAAATAGTTCATTTTCTTTGACTTACCCATTTTCTACCTTGACGATAGTATAAAACTGTATCCCATGTTTTTTTTGGATGTTACAACTCTTTATGCATTTGAATATATATGATGTATGAATTTGTTGTGTCAAGTTTCGGTAAATTGGAGCTGGACTTAAAATTTTCTTTTTTTTTCTCTTTTTTTTTTCTTTTGCTTTGCCAGTGTATGTGATAATGCATATCACATTTTTTACCCATTTTCATTTTTCCCATGTTTTCGGTCATTTTAATCGTTTTCTTCCCCCATTTTGTTGTTTTTTTATTTTCTTGTGCATTCCACGTTTTCCCCGCGTTCCCCCGTTAAATTTCGCACACTTTACGATATCAAAATATGACTTATTCACTTTTCCCATCGTTTAACTTTTTGTCATTTTTTCAAGCGTCGATCCAATTTTTTGCATCTTCTTGTCGGCCATTAAAATGGCGTAGCGTCCCCTTCCCTTCGTTGTTTGGGCGCCAAACGCACTCATTGGTTCCCGCGCATCGCCGCGTACCCGGATCCGATCGCTCATTTGCCGATTCATTTTTCCACCCCACTTCACTCTACTTGCTGCTCTCTGTCCGCTCGGTCGCATTTTCTGCGGCTCCGGTTTTTGTTCTACGATGGCGATAATGATGCATCGGTGCACGGCGTCTGGGGACGGCCGTTGCTCGCCGCAAAATCGTTAATAACCTCAACATGAGGTGAACGTTTTATTTTTTCATATTTGTCTAAAATATAATACTCAAGAACGTACTTCGTCGCAGCTGAAGATGAGTGCATTGATGATCCATCACCTGTTTGAATGATGGCGTCCGATGGCGGCACGCAGAGTGCACCTGAATCGTCCCCTTAATGTAACTACTTCTTCGATGATCTACATACCATGAGGTGACGGCATGGATCCGCAATTACCTTGAAAGTATCCTGATTCCTTTTTAAGCGTGTGACGAGCTCAACGTTGTCACCATGGTGATTACAGCCTGCACCATTTTCGTCTCAACGTACATCGGCCTGCAACGGACATTTTTTTTATCAAAAGCCATCCCTCGATAACATCCCACCATATTCATAGCGAACTGTACGTCCTTCTTCCATTTCAATTTAAATATTCCACCACCCTCCGCGAGAACTCTACCTTTTTTTGATCGTTAACGAACTTAGCAACAAAACCCAGCTCCATTCATGAACTCTTAAGTCTGTATTCCTCACATTTGTTTTTTTTATACTAAGTGAAATGTTCTGGTGATCACCACGCCTAGTGCCTATCTTCATGTCTGCTTTGAAGTAACGTTGAATAAAGAATGTATGGTAATTATTTTTGTGCTTCCTATCGTCAACTAACACACCACCCCCGGGTAAGTCTCTTTTAAATTTTGGTTCTCGGGCATTCAAGGCAGTCGTTGGTCTGTGGTTATGCGCGGCAGCGATGCTTCCACTTCCACGGCCTAAAATCGCTTTCTCTTTGGTTTTCGTATAATTTCTCAAAATTAATCGCGCAACACGACATTATTGATACCAAGAATGTGTAAAAATATCAAAAGTACACTAAACACTTGCTTTCATTTTGATCTATTTACCCGTTTGTGACCATGATCACATATATGTGATCACTCGACTCTCCCTCCAGCAGCTGTGTTATCACAGGCGGGATTAGATTTTTTGTTCCAGGCGGGCTTGTGATCATGCCTATGTGATCTCAGTTTGGAACAATATATTTGAATTTTTAAATGACACTAGATGGCAGTTGATGTCCGTTACTTTTCCCAACAAGGTTCTACAGAGTGTCGACCTTCAATAAGTGCTTTTGGTTATATTCTTTTTTTTTTTTTTTTTTTAAATCCGAGGACTTGGATTAAAAAAAAAAAAAAACAACTGCAAGTGTTACAGCCTTTGCATCTGGAAAAGTCAGAGCTCAGATTTATGACTTTTTCTCTTTGTGTTTGTTTATATTTTAGTGAAATGGAAAGGATGAATATTTATTGGTTAAGAGTGGGAGTAAAAATTTCAGTGTTGAGTTTGCTGGATCGTTTTCCATATGGTTAGGATCAGTTTTATTTCAATCTCGATGGATAAAAGAATGAAAATTTTAACGGAGGGTCAGATGTCAAAACTGATGAACAGATCATATATGAAAATAAAGAAATTAATTTTGAATATTGGAAGCAGTGATTCTGAAGACGTGGGTTACAGTGCAGACATTTTAAGCGCAAGTTAATGGCAATTGGATATCAAAGCTTCATAAGTATTTCAGCAATAATTAGTTTGATGTACTATTTCTAACTTTTGTCTGAAATATATATTTTTTGTTTTGATATTCTAATGTTTTGTCTGTGTTTTGAATGCTTGTATGCAAACTGAAATAACTTTTTAAAACCCACATATATACACAGTCGTTTGTTTTGCTGGAAAAAAAACATTTTTCCTCAACATTTGCAATTATTTTTTTTAATATGATGAAAATTTTGCTGGAATGTATTCAGAGAATATTAATGATGGTGAATTAAAAGTTTCAGCACATTTAATTACAGGAATGGTTTTATCTGAATTTTTAAATAAAATTAGGCATAACTACGAAAATTGCCTGGTCCCATGCACACAGATCCCTGTGGGCCTGGGAAAGTGCTTTTTCCTCTGGTCCTAAACAGGTTAGTGATAGAACATTTGTGAAACCATGTTTCATTCAAATATCACATGTGTATGAGACAAAAGGCAGTAGATCAATTCTTTGTTATGAAATGATGTGAAAAATTATTATTTTTTAATGTCTGGTAAATAATCCTTTCTAATTGTCACAACATGTTTTTTATCATAATGAGCAGTAAGTCTGCTTACTTTAGAATTAGTTTTGCCTCTAACTCATACTACCCGTATTACCAATTATCTGGCTCGCCTGTAGCATTTTTACTGTCCCAACGGGAAAATACTTTAAAGGAATCATATTTTAGCTAGTTGGAAATTGATTCATTAAAAGTTAAAGCCATATTTGCAAAACAGGAAGCAATGTGTTTTGGTGTGTAGACTTGTTTAATACCTTTCGAATTCAATTTTGCGTGTATTTATACTATCTCATGAATTTTATAAAGTTGTTAATAATTGATATTTAAATGTTTGAAGCTTCTGGATTTGGATCTCTTCGAAATGACAATGATGCCAACTGTACATATGAAGGTGATAACAACGTTTTGCTACAACAAACTAGCAATTATCTCTTAGAAAGATTGAAAAGAAAAGAGGAAGGTATAAATTTCATTATATGTATCAATCTGTAACTATTCATTACTTTGGTTAATATTTCTGGTCGGAGCTGCCAACTGCTACGAAAAAATCGTAGTTTCTACGATCAATAGTCTTGAGTTAAGAGTCTTTTCATCCATAAGCTCACTTATTTTGTATTGAAAAAGGGATTTCTTGTTACTCCAAAACAAGTGTATGTAGTTATCTGTAATTTTACTTTGTAATTTCTTATTTTTACTAATTTAGATTTTCAAAAGTTGACAGCTCTGTTCATATTTTTAAAAGAAATGTTTTATGCATTATAATCTATTCTTTTTTCACATTTTTGAATAAATACTTGAGGTTTTTTTTTTCTTTTTTTCAAGGTGAAAATTTGGTGTTTCTTCACACATGTGTTGCGTAGTGTCGCTAGTATTGCGGAAGGGGGAATTATTGCCAAAGTTTTTTAAATTTCAGATTGAACCTCCTATATCATTACAAATGTTTTACTGAACACAAAAATAGTATCTTTTCTGTATCTTTAAAATTGAAAGAACTCTAGGATTTTACTTGTATTCTATTATATGCAATAACCTTGGTTGAATGGAGGATTTAGCATCTCAATTTTATCCCCATCTTAGCAATGCATCGTCAAGTTGACAAGGTTGCATAGACTCCCATATACAAAATTTTAAGGTGGGGGACACAGATATTTTCCCCATTGTTTAGCAGGATATTTTCCTCATGGAAACCGATTTCAGAACAGATTAGAGTTAACATTTTTAATAACCTACTCATTAATGGCAGGAGAAGAAATGGTTTTACACTTTTGCAAAGGAAAATCTAATTTCTAAGGAGGGCTTGAGCCCCCACCTACCCCCCTATATGGGTGCCCATGCAAGATTGGTGAACAAGTAAAGTTGAAAGCCAGCTCTACGTATGGCTCATACCCATATGTCATGGTAGTTTTCTTTTACCTTGTAAGAAATGAAAAAAAAAAAAAAAAAAAAAAAAAATGCAATATTAAAAAGTAACATTCAAAAATTCAGTCATGCCAAAGTCTCAGGGTGTGCAAGTTTTAAATTTTGTACTGTACTTCCTGGATTATTTTGTTTGAAAATTTCCTATATTTTTGTTTAAGTTCTTAATTCCTATAATTTAATTGCCAAATGTCTCTTCAAGGCCTAAAGTTGTATTAAGTAATACAGTATCTTTACCTCCTAACACCACTTCTTGTTATATAGTGCATCCAATTATGTCACTCTTTTCTATTGTCCACCAAAAATTATATGCAAAAAAAAAAAAAAAAAAAAAAAAAAAAAAAAAAATGCTTTAAATTTGACACCACTGAAGCAAAAATATTATATTTCTCAGGAACTTCTTTTGATCAATAAACAAAATTTGGTACATTTCCCATTCATCTGAATTTGCTTAGCTTAAGTTTACAACTTTAAATTCATAATCAAAGAAGAAAAAAAAGAAAAACAAAAATAATTTTTAAGCAAATCTGAATATTTTTTAATTTTAATGTTTTATTTGAAAAGAAAAAAAAATGGGAGCTAATTTTTTTGCTGTTTTTTAAAGAAAGTTGTTCTTATTTGGTTATGAACTAAATTTTTGGATCATGAAATAAATAGTTTTTTACGACTTGGGTTATATTGCCTTTTTGGAAAGATTACACTTTTTTGCTGGCTCCCAACGAGCTGTATATAACTAGCTTTTTGGTTACTATACATTTGCTACAAATACAGGAGCCTTTACAAATATGTGCCTAAGAATGAAACGATTTCTGTACTTTGAGGTAAAGAATAGAGTGTTGAGGGGCAACAAAGTCAATGAAGGCACTTGAAAATACATAATAAAAATTACTGTACATTCATTTGTAGGTGGTTAAAAGGGAAAGAATTTTTAACTAGATCAATGTGACATGCCTAGTTAAATGGTTTTCAATTATAAATGTCCAGATAATGTGACCTATAAGATGGATAAATACCTTGTCCTTCTTATCATTCATATTAAGCAGAGTCAATTTAAAACTCTGTTCTATAATTAAAATTTTCATCTATTATTTGGAACCTATAACAAAACATTTATTGCATTTGATATTGTTCAGGATCCTAGAAGTTTATTTCTGTACAAAAAAAAGGGGGGGGGGCAGTTGAATCAGTAGTATTTCAGGGATAGTGAAAAGCCTAATTATCTTCGTTTGATCTGTAAATATGCAACTGTATGCTAGATAAGAACTTCTGTTTTCTTGAGAGTTTTTTAAACACTCATATCTGTGTTACTGTCCTAATGTTTTATTTATTTTAATGAGCTTTTCTTTTACTTTTATAATAGACAAAAACATGGTTTTTGAACAAGAAAGTATCTGCTTTTTAAACGATATTGATGAAATCTTAAAGGAAAAATTTTCAGCTAGATCTCCAAAGGACTTAGAAACTACAGATGGTAAATAATTGTTTCAATATGAATTTGCTTTTGTGATTTTTTTTCCTCACAGTGATGTGCCTTTTATGTATATGACTTCACATAGTAATGCATTCATTTTATACTCATGGATAAGCAGTGTTTTTTCTTTCTCTTCTTGTCAGAACAGACCCTCAATTGTTTTTTTTTTCTTTTTGTCTTTGCATTTCATTTGTATGTCAAAATATGTTCTTTGACTAAGTTACCTATGACCGCATAAAACTTACTTAAGCAATTGATTTGTTTCACAAATTTAATTTTGTAGCTAGGGAGACTACAATGAGCTTATTGACAGGTAAAAGTGAGGAAAATCGGAGCGTCCATTTACAAAGAAAATTTTAGATGCTTGATGATCTACTTACTGAATTGCATGATTTCAAAAACCTTACATGTTGTACTAAAGGAGTGAGATGTTGAGTAAAATTATACGAAGAGACGTCACATTTGGTTTGTTATCTAACCAAGAGGGATGGATGTATTAGAGTCAGATTAGAATCTAGAAGTCTTATCTCTAAGGCGGAACATTGTCAAGAGTCATAATAAAAATTCAACTTGTTGCCCAACTATATTTTATTGTGTTCAACGTGGTTACTGTTTGAGGGTTTGAAAACCATTTAAATTTATTGATCCACTTCTTTTTTTTCAAGTGTGACTTTTGTGGGCTGTTGCAAGCTTTATTTATATTTTCCAACTTTTATACTCAACCTTTGTTGTACTAACCATACGTAAATTTTACATTTTGCGCCTAAGTTATGCGCTAAGGAGAGATTTTTTTTTTTTACAATGTTAGGAAATGCTTTTATTGCTTTTTTTCCTGTATCTATGTAAGAATTAATGTGAAATTTTTTACAAATAATAACTTCTAAAACTTTTTCTCAAAGTACAGTGCATTACGATTTTATTCCGTTTTCACGCTATATTAGTCGAACTTCAAGCATGTGTGGATCTTTAAAATATAGTTTATTACTAAAATGATCGTATGTAGTGTGTAATTTACACAAAAAGCCTACTCTTATGTAATATTACATGACGTTTATCAATTTTTTATGAAATCATTATAACTTTTTCCAGTTTTTATGCAATATTGGTCAACTTCAAGGTGCGAGCAGACCTTTTTCTGTTGAAATCATTTTGCATGACAAAACCTCTGTACAAAAGGCAACATTTCCTCAGTATTACTTAACATTTATCGGATTTTGATTTTTTTCCACTCTATTGTATATCCCTTTTTATTTAATTAAATGATCGGAAATAACACTCATTACTATGATTTTTGGATGTTTACAAATCATAGGTATTATTCTAAAACGGAAAGTCTTTTAAACGCTCAAATCTCTTTCTAATCCTCTACACAAGCAAGACTTACTTTACATAGTGCTTACAGCTTTTCCTGGTCACCAAATTTTGCACTGAACATGCATAATACATCTCTTTACAAAATCTGTTACATTTCTTTGACACTTCTTCACTTCAAATTCTCCATGATTATAGCGAAAAAATCGAGTGAATTTAGGCGAGCCCTTTTTGCCAATTAGAACTTGAAATGTGAAAACTATAAAATTATTAATTCATATGTCAAAGGAAAGAAAACCTGTACAGATGTAACACCTTTGTAAAAATTTTGCTGTGTTCATAAAATCGTTCCAATCAAAGTGTAACTGAGTAGAAAGCAGAATCGTAAAATTGGGAGAGGAAGGATGTAGAGAAAAGAAAGTGAGTCATTACTTCCAGTCGTACCCAACTCTGATGAAAACAACTGAATTTTTATGAGGATTTTTAACATATTAATTCACTCTAGAAACTAGAGCAGTTTTTTAGGTAACACTGTTGAAAGAACAATGTTTTAGTCATATTAACTCCAAAATTGTTTTTTTATTTTTATTTTTTCTCTGGTTCCAGATACAGAAAAGTCTTGTTTTCACCTTAATAACAACTTATGACACTTTCCTTAAGCATAAGACTATTTAATGGTGTGACTGCAAAAATCTAAATTTAAAATTTCTGAAAAATTGGTATGTGATGGAATTTTTGATTATTTTTTCTGAAATCAGCAATTGGTTTGTGATCACTTTTTTTACTGTTTGACCATGGATTGTATGTAATTTGGCAATCTGCCAAGTAAAGACTATTCCATCTGAATGAATCTAGCAAGGGAGAAGGGAAAATAACGATGGGATTTTGATGCACACGTTTTATAATGTCACTAGTGCCTTATTCATTTATTGCATTCTCTAAAATAAAATAAGGGAAAACAAAAATAGTTACCATTGAAACAACAAAAAGAAAAGAAAATATTTTCATTTCGTTCAGGAACCTAAAAACAAAATGTTAAGCTTAAAACTTTTTTGTGAATATATAAATCAATATTTGCTGTGAGAGTGTAGATCGAATATACTTTAGATTTAAAAAATCTTGCTTAGAGTAAATTTTCATTTTTACAAAACTAAGGCTAAATTATAGAGAGGCAAAAATGCACATCTGTAACAAACCAACAAACATCCCTATAAACTAATAGATACTTCCATTTCCACCTATATACCGGATATTAGCCTTTCCATGTAATCGATAGTCAGACAGTAGTTACAGGCCTGTGTAATGAATTTAACATATATGTATTTCAAATTACCCTAATGTGTTTGTATTACTGTTGTATACTAGTAACAATTCTTGTTTTGAAATTATACAAACTGCATAACATGTCCAAAGATAATTTTGTCCTTAGTACAATATTCATGTTGGTATAAATTTTGTTTTGTTGAATAATATGGCCGAAATTCACGTTTAACTACTATATCAAAATATTATATGATATCCAAGCATTTTGTTCAAGAAGTGCTTGCTGCAGGGATGAAGATAGTTATGTTATAAAGCATATATATAGTCATGTGAATGACATTTTAAGTTCAACTTTTTTTCCCTCATGAATGAAGCATGAAAGAGTTATTTGGAATGCTGATGTTGAGAAGTAAATGTAATATTTCATAAAAATTAGCAAAAAGAAATTAATTGTATGCTTTTCTTTCAGTCTTGTTAATGTCCTACAAGTGGCTGGTGTGCTATTTATTAAAAAGAACTAGTGAAAAAATTAATCAAGAACAGGCACGGGGAAATGACGCATTCATCTCAAGAAGCAACAGTCAAGTCTTTTTCTGTCGGTCTCTTTCTATTGCTTACATTGAGGTAAAATATTTTTTTGCTTAAAGCAAAATAAAACTTATTTCTTACAAACTACACTAAATAACGTAAGTTTAAAATTTTTTTTCTATTTAAAAAAAATAAAGCTATGATTGGTGTAATGTAAAATATGTATAGTATGAAATTTTTCAATTTTTACAATAATTTCTCAGAGCACAAGAAATCCCGCCCCCCCCCCCCGATCAATTACTTTCAAACCAAACCATGCAAATGTTATGATTTGCAATGGCTCTGCATCGTACAATAATAATAATAATAATTTAAAAAAATGTAAAATTTCATCTGCAATATTATCTGATACTATAATATATAACACAACTATTTTGAGCTTACTGTGAGTTTGCATACACTTGCAAGTTAATCACTTCAGTTTAATAATATTATGAACAGTTTCAACTATTTTGAACCTTTGTAAAAAGATATTTTTCAGAAGAATATTAGTTATTTGAAGTACTAAAATTTTACTTTACAAAACTCTCATAAGACCAGTAAGGGACAGACAGACAGACATTTTTCCCCATCTCAACAGCCTACTTTCCAATTTTTTGATATTTATTTACTTATTTTATCTATTTTTGATTTTTTTTTCCCG
The DNA here is from genome assembly GCF_026930045.1 of Uloborus diversus. Lineage (NCBI taxonomy): Eukaryota > Metazoa > Arthropoda > Arachnida > Araneae > Uloboridae > Uloborus > Uloborus diversus. The sequence goes on from NC_072731.1 coordinate 176,859,517, forward strand.
CGATATATTTTTAAGGTGCTTTAAGCCTTCTTTCATGCTTTTTTCTTCTTTCTCTGACTTTTACTGGGAAAGTAGGCTAAAAAGGTGCCAAAAGAACGATTTCATAACTCAAGTTGTAAGTTACTTTTTATAATTTTCGTATGTACTTGCAATTTATATACTGATTATTGAACTATTTTGTTGTTTATTTAGCTTATTTCAATTTTTTTTAGAAATAACATTATTTCCTTTGCATAGCTATTGATTTATTATTATTACGTTTTAAGACAAATGTTCTCAATTTAAAAAGGTAAATAAAATTTCCCTGCCTAATCATCAAATACCCTGCTTTATCGAATAATATTTCTTGGAACCGACAATATTCGATAAAGCAGAGCCAACAGTATTATATTTCTTTTTGTATGCTATCAAGTTTTCAGAAAGTTAAGTAAATGGAAAACTGGTTGATGGTTTGATGGTACAAATGCTTTGTCCAGTTTCTTCCTTTTCTGTTTAGTTCTTATTTTACTTTCTTGCAAGAAATGTTGATAGGAATTTTGAATATTATTGAATTCTTTCTTGTTTTCCTTTGTAACAAAGCTATAAAATCTCTTAATTAAACATTTCAATTGTTTTTTATTTAAATATCAATACATTGTATTTGTAAACATATATAAAAAAATAATTTTGATATAAAAGATCCTAAAGTCTTCACGATTTTTTTACTGGAGCATATATGGGGACTCAAAATGTTTTCAGTCTCCGCAATTTCACTTTACATGCTTTTTTGATCGCATATCAAATTATTTTTAGCTAATAGAAACTTAAATAAATGCATTTTAATTATTTTTAAAATTTTTCCATTTCAATCAATTTTTAGGCAATTCAATCAATATGGACATAGTTGCTAAACGTGATGATTTTTTCCTTTCTTTAAAGAGTTTCAATTCCTGTAATTTTGCACTTCACCTTAAAGAATGACTAAAATGTATCATTTGCATTTCATTATGGTTTAATCCTTTTAGCACGCATTTCTGCAAAGATTTTCCGACTTTTTATCAGAGGTAACAAATCCTGCTATGCAGAAGATTTTGCACAAGTTGTTTTGCTTATATGGAACATGGAGTTTGGATAAACATTTATCTATTCTCTATGAAGGTAAGTTTTATGACATAGAAATAAATTTTACTTGGAAATTTTAGATATTGATAGGATGTTTGTTAAATATCTGTTCATTTCAGTCATAGCTTAGTTTCCAAAAAAAAAAAAAAAAAAGAAGGCAGATAATCCGTTCACTGCAACCAATGATGTCATGCATCAGTTCTGCTTTCTGAAGGAAGCGAAGGTGGTTGGTATTTTCCTGCACTTGCTGAGTACACTCAGAAAAATCAACTTGCTGATCAGAATAATTCGTCTTCCATTTCTCCTATCTTGAAACATTGTTTAAAAAAATGAACCAAATGGTCTTGGCACAGAAAAGGTCAAAATAACATTTTTGTAACTGCTTATAGTAGAATTTTTCTGTTTAGCACTTTTGGCACAGGCGTGTTGTACATAGTGTTCGAGGCATTAGAACTTGCTTAGGCTTGGCTAGGCAAGATACTACAGTGGGACCAACCCTTAGGACTTTGCAAAACCATGCTTATAGGAGGGGTGACCTTATAACTAAATCATACACATTGGCCAATTTATAAGTTAACTGATATATAGTCTTTATTCTTTCGAAAACTTAATACGTTCAATCAGACTATCAGTTTTTCACTGTAAATTTTTAATGGAGTTGAATCAATTAAAATGAATGAAACCAATAAGAAACTTATAATGAGTTTCCAACCGACATTTCCCTTTTTTTTTTCCAAAAATTGCATCCTCAATCATGCTAAAAAAATATAATAGCAAAATTATTTTCATCATTTAAAAGTACAATAGACTCCTGTATAACCAGCCCAGATCTCTGGTTTAACTAGCCATGTTTCACTTAGGAAAGAAAATCAAAAAACAAGTTAGAGAGAGTAAAAAAGTAATATTAAATGTAGTATAGTTATAAAATAAAACAAACTTATAAAAGGAAATACATATCATATTCTCTTTGCAATTAAGAAAAATAATAAAAGGATTTCAGAATGTAGGGGTGGATTGCGAATTGACTAGTATTCAGTTTAATCACAGAGACGATTATGGAAACTGCACTCAGAGATGAAGCTAACTGACTTAAGTGTCATCGGTTTATTGAAAGAGATTCACATAAAGGAAGTTGTGTATTTAATAGTAGAGTCATGGTCGGAGTTTTATTGATCCACTTTGATGAAATCTTGGTGGAAACTTTGGTTATTGTTGCAAACAAAAACAGAGGAAGTTTAATTAAATTTAGTTACTTAATAAATGCTAATTTTAAGGATTGTTTAATGCAACTTAATGCTGTTGAATTGTTTGAAATAATTTTAAAAAGTGCAATTTAATCAAATTGATGATTTTTAATTCATTTTCCGCTTTAACCGGATTACCTCCAGTCTCATTTAAGTTGGTTAATTAGTAGTCTACTGTAAATTAAACACTGTAGAAGCATTCATTTTTGTGAGACTTTAATTTGCATGATTACGTCTTAATTATGAAAATTTAAGTCTCGTGAAATCTTTTGGCAGCAGGTTTTTCAACTTTCACTAATGTTCATAGAAAATTCGCAAAATTTTTAACTGACATAATTACTGATATGTTCATTTTCTCTAAAATAAGTGCTTTTACAGTAGTTGAAATATTGCTTGAATTGCAGGCAAGACATAATTTATGTTATAAAACTCATATTTCTTGTTTTGAGCTATACCTCTTGACAGAATGTTTACCGTTTTCAGGAGAATTTTGCATTGGTCCATCCCCAAGTAAATTGATTAAAGAATCTATACTCAATTTATGTGATGAATTAAAAGACCAAGCTGTTGCACTTGTCGATGCTATTTCTCCTCCAGATTTTATTTTAAATTCAGCTTTGGGGAACTCGGATGGGCAGGTAATATAATCTTATTTTTTAGTGTCATAAATACTTTAGACTAAAATGTAATAATAGTATGAAAATTACAAGCAAATGCAATATCATCGCCTGAGAGCAACAGCAAGACATCTAATCCCAGGAATAACAGTGAGATATTCTGCTGTTACTATGAGGAGACGATTTACACAAAACTGGCCAAAAGTAGTGCGAGTTTAAGAATTTTAACTTTTTTTTTTGATAAGCCCTAAAAAGTAGTGTTTTTGTCTTTTACCTGATTTTTCAAGATGTAAATATGGTGGAGAAATTTAAGGGAACAATGACTAAAGTGACACAATGAAATACTGAAGAAAGTGTTGCCAAACCTTGTGGATTCCGTGTTTAAAAGAGTGGCTAAGGTGACAAAAATCAGGTGGGCCAAAAACATATTTAATGCTTTTTGGTTCAATTGCATTCATTTACATTTAACTTCCAAGTATCTGGCAGAATTTACTGATGAAAAGTAGTGAGGTTTTAAATGTGAAGTCTTTATCTCCAAAAGTTTATTATTTTGCATTGAAAAGGGGTTCCCTTTAACCCCAAAACATGTGTCTGCAGTCATCTGCTAATTTTGTGTGCCAAAACGTTGTTCATTGCCATTTTCATTGAACCTAAGCAGTCTGTATAAATCCTGAATATATTTTTCAATGGTTTTTAAGTTATTCAGCTTTTAGTTCTTTTTTGTTTCAGATTTTTTTTTTATTTGAAAAATAAATTTTTTGAATACAGAAATGTCTTGACTTATTGGCTGAAATAATAAGTATTAATGTATTTCATACCTCCCTGTGCTATTACACATGCAGATTAGGGTGGCCCTTATTTTTCAACTTCGTAAAAAGTTTGCTCCCACCCCCCAGTTTTGTTTCAGTGGACAAAAAAGTGATACGTGCAAAATATTAGCTCAATCAAAAATGTTTAAGAAGTGCCTTAAATAGCATGAAATTATCGAATTTTTGTTGAAAAAAAGGACCATTTTTCATTTAAAATAAACATATCAGATTTGCATTTCTGATGGCTTTATTTCCTGTCACAAGTGTTATTTTACTCAAACTGCCTTCTCCTGTGATCTAGTATACCATTCCGATTCTTGCCCAGACTTCTTTTCAGGCAATAAAACTCTATTGCCAACACGACGTTTCATGCTGTTGCAAATATTTCTGAAACAATTTTATGAAAGTTTCTCTATTGGTTTTTAATTGAGATTTTTATAAGAACACATAAATTTATGAGTGATTTTAAAATTAATAAGAAGTATAATTTAATTTAAGTTTTATGAACTTTGTTGGCATGCAGTGTTTTTCATAACATGGCTTTTGCTTTTGTTAATTGAATGTGAGAAAACACTTGATATTTCCCTTTTGTATTATGAACTGTGATATATATTTTGTTTACGAAATAAATCTATAATTATTTTCAAATAATTAGGTAAACTTAATTTGTAAATCTATTTTCATGAAATGTGCATGGTTTATTTATTCCCTAACCAAGTATAACATTGCCTGAATCATTAATTTTTATTTGAGAGTGGCTTGTGAGGTAACTCTATTTTTACAAAATGTGCATCTTGAACTTGTTTCCTAACCAAGTACAACATTGTCTTTTATCAGTAATTTTCACTGACAAGCAGAGTTGCTTGGTTTAAACTGTGGTTTAAACCAAGTGGTTTAAAAAAAAACCATGTGGTTTTTTTTTTGAAATTTTTATTGTTTTCCCCCCAAATGTTTTCATAAATTTTACATATTATTTCAAAGAGTAAAATCTAATTAATGCAAACTAGCAAAGCTTTATAGATAAATTACAGATTTAATACATTTAGAAACTTTTAATTGAAATGATTTCTTTTCTTTGAAAAAAAAAAAAAAAAATTGTATTCCTAAATGTATTAAATCAGGAGAAATAATGTCTACAATGAAAAACATAATGATTTTCTTAAAACCCTACTTGCCCTGTTTCTATAATTGTTGACACTGATACATTAGGTTAATAAAGTACATGATTTGTAATCTTGTTTAAATCTTCAAATGAAATGTGGGTTGATTTTTTGATTTTTAAAGTTGTATAATGTACATCAGACCAGACTTATGATTCATTTATAGATACTGCAAAATATTTCCCATGTTTAATAATGTGTGATTTTTATTTTACTTTAATGTCTGAACTATCACAGTAAATTATTTCTTTGATTATTTATATCATGACCCATTTACGTATTGTATTTTTTATAATAGTTAAAAGATTTTCAAACAATATTCTCCTATGGAAATCTCTAAGTATGAGGAAATGAAATTGCAAGATTTTACATTTAATTGTTTAATTAATTGCAAAGAAATTAGGAACAAATATGAATATTACAAACATTCCTTAACAATCAATGCATAAAATCTTCATGATTTACCTAAAATAAGATTGCTTTTCTTACAAATGGTTATAAAAACCAAATAAATGCGGTTTAAACAAAAAAAAACCTGGTTTGAACCAAAAAAATCCCCATTTTCCCCCCAAAAAAACCAGTTCTTATGCCAACCCCGCTGGCAAGTGGTTTGTGGTGCTGGTTACTTTTGCCTGACTTTTGTGACAATCAACCTACACTTGTAAAATCACACCAACGTCTTCCAATAGCTCTTCACGCAAATTAGGAAGTGAATTTTACATTGATCTTCTGGATTATATAATATTTCCAAACGAATTATTAGAGGGAAGCTACTGTCAAACAGGCAAGTTTCAAGCATCGTTTTTTACATTCTAAAGTTGCAAGTATAGCAAAAAAAAAATGCAGCGTGAGATATTCAAGAAATTTTTGTTTTTTGGCACAATGCACGAATTCCTACTAGGAGAACAGACCACTGAATTGATAAATTAGTCTTAACTCCATGATGCATAAAAAGTTACAGAATTTTTTTCTGTAACAATTAGGAAGGAGCTAAAATTAGGGAGGAGAGGTCTTTTTGAGGGGTGAGACCTGAATTTATGGACAATCTCTCCGACATTGTGCATGCAGATGCTTTGAAAGAGATAAAAAAAAGAAGAGGATAGGAAATTTCTAGTTCTTCAGTGCAAAAAGAACTCCCAGGCTGAAGCAACAAAATTTTAACTTTCGAAAAATGCTCTAAAGCTAAGGGCCACCCTAATGCAGATGTACTGAAACTTTCAAAACATTGTTTACAGTCGACTCCCACAACAACGCGATTTGACTTACGCGAAATGGCTATAATGCGAATTTTTCGAATTTATAGCTAACACAAATTCCTCGTCCACATCACAAATTGTGTCCCAATCCAACTCATATTGTGTCTTGCTGCCGTTGAACAGCACGACACAAATATGAGTGAATCTACCATACATAATATTAAAAAGTTGAAACAAAAAGATATGTGTAAAAGTTCAGAACCTAGTTTCAATATTGAAGCTTGCAGAGAAAGTTTTAAGCAAAGTAAATATTATGAAAATAGAAGCTGCTCTTGTATTGTGGTTTAAAGATATTAGGAAGATGGGCTGTTGCCATAAATGGAAATGTTTTAAAGAGAAGGCAAAGCAACCATATTTTAAAATGTATTACATAACAATCTGATCATGAAACATAAATCATCTTATTTTTTACTCATAAATATTATTACTAATCCACTGTACAGTACTGTTGTAGTGCAGCATTTTATTATTATTACATGTACCATATTGTTTTATATAAAACTTTGATCATTCATTTTGTGCACCTTAAAGTACGTATTTCATGTTGAATAAAAGTTCTTTATATTTTTCAAATACAGCAAAAGTTTAGTTCTTTAAGTAAGAAAGTGTAATTTACAGTTGAGGAATGCTTTAAAGCAGTTTGATGGGTGCTTATAAGTGTCTAAAGAAATTTGGTATGCTTCTAAAAAAATTCATACCAACATTTTTCCACAACGCGAAATTTCGCCTTAAGCAAAGATTCTTGGAACGCATCCCTCGCGTAAGTCGGGACTCGACTGTATTTGCCATTTTTGAGGAATTAAAGTGGTTTTAAACTGAAAAATGTTTCCTCATTGAATATCACGAACAATTTTTTTTTATTAATCCTAACCTAAGTTGACTATGAGATCAATTAAATATTGATGCACTGATTTCATGTTATGTGAGAAGAATTTTTATATAATATCAATCAGTATTTAAGAACTTTATCTTGTTTTTGTAGGTTTATAAGAATCTTTATGAATGTATTTTGAATACACCAGGTGCCTTAGAAAGACCTGCTTGGTGGCGAGAATTTTTAAGTAAACCAGATGTGAAATCAATTAAAGCTAAGCTGTGATCTATGTACAATAATTCATCAAGTGATAAATAAAATCCTTTAAAATTTTATTTAAGTTTTAAAAACCAAGAAAATATTTTCCTTTTCTCTAATTGTGCACTATTTTTATAATGTTTTAAAAAGAGTAGATTTTTAAATTAATGTTAAATTCTTTATGTGTAGCTACTATAGAAATATCACAAATTGTTACCTGGATGCTTTCCAGTTTCTTACACATTCATGTTATGAAAAATCTTATCTAGTTATAGGACATTTAGTTGTGCAATAGAATTTTGAATACATTTCAAAAGCATTAGTTGTATGCACTAAAAAATCAGATTATATTTGTAATTTTTATCAACATAAAAATTTGAATATTTTAAAAAGTTCAGTTTTTTCCCATGTAAGATGTACACCTAGTTTTAAAATTTATCAGTTGTGAGTATATTTGTTTTGAATCTTTTCACTTCAAAATTTTATTTAAATGTTGATAATTTTTTCTTTTGATTAATGATTCAACTTTCTTTTCTTTTTATTTTATTGAATTGTTTCCTAAATTGAAATATCTAGCAATTTTCCTAATATTTTGCTGAAGTTATGACCCAAACATGTATGTAGAACATTTTATAATGTGTATGTGTGTGTGCAATTTATTTAAAATGTGTTCATTCTTAAGATTTTTTTTCTTTTTTTTTTGCCACACAAATTCTTTTACAGTGTGCATTAATTTTTTCTTCAAAAATACCAATAAATACTTCTTTACATTCCAAGCTGTAATTTCTAGTTCTTACTATAGTGTAGTAAGAACTTGACTATTGTAAACTTATTTTATTAAGTTGTGAATATATGTGCAATAATGATTTACATTACATGTTAATAGCAATGTTTTGAGGTGCAAAAAAGATGTTCTGATTTAATAGAAGCATTACTTGACTCATGGTAGAGAAACAAAGCATCTGGTCTCTGTAAATTCATGAGGAAATGCCATTTTTATTTGTTATCACAGCCTGGGGCCACAATAGAAACTAACTTTTGTTGTTCAAGTGTTTAATTAAAGCACTGCTAACAGAGTAGTTTGCACTCAAACATCATGATCTGACTCAACCTGCTTAAAGAATTATTTGTTAAAGTTCAAATTTTAGATGAAAGCTCAGCTTAGTAACTTATTCTAAAAATATTGCAAGACCCAATGATGTGGCAGATGTGAAAATTTCAATGGGGGCTGGTAAGTAAATCAAAGAAAAGCTTCTCATAACATCTTAGAAACATTGATGATCTTGGGGCAAATTTTTCTCACATTATTTCTTTAATTTCATAAATCTTAATAACAAACTGTGAGTTCTCACAGCTATAAAAGATTATTTTTACATCTTTCCTTATTATTAAAATTCCAAACCAAAATGCTTTTTAAGTTCCATTATGTATTTCAGATTTTGAAGAACAAAATGATTTTTCTAAAGTTAATTTTTTTTTACGCTGTTATTTTTTCAAACTAGAAGAAAATGGACTATGTTATTTTTTAACTAATGGTATAAATTTGATTTGCTTTAGTTGAAATTTTATAATGTGTACTTGTTAACTAAGTATCTTTTAAAAGTATGAAATATTGTACATTCCGGTGATTTTTGATGATCAAACATTGCATGTTTTAATTATATATACACGTTTAAATGTATTACCATATATTACTATGATTATTTTGTTTGAATAAACATTTGAATTTTAGGATTTTAAATTTATTACCAAATACAACATGGTTTAATCAAAGAAATCAATACTTGACTGAGACAATCTGAATACATCAAATTTATTCACTTTCTTTTCTTTCAATGAAAGGAGGATTTAGAAGTGATCATAAAAGTATCTAATGCTGTGTCATGAAATGTATTGAGGAATTTCTTTTGAATTTGGATACATTTGGACAGCAGATTTTTGAATGAAGCGGCTTTCTTGATGTGAAGTTCTGTAAAAGTAGGTAAAGAATATTTAAGAACAATACGTAACTTCTCATAAAAAAATCATATGCAATATTTCCATATTCATAAGTTCTTTAGCATGGAAAACAGTCAAAACTCCTAAAACAATCAATCTTAGTGATAGGATTAAAGTTGGCCAAGAGTCCAATTGCCCCTCAAAGTCCCCGCGCCTAACCTTTTTTTTATACTAGTTCTTCATAAAAATATTTGAAACTAGCAATAATACCCGGCGTTGCCCGGATCAGTAATAATTGTGAGAAACAATCGCTACTTTCTTTCGTTTTCTGTTTTAACTGAAAGAACTCAAAACACACCACTTTGACGTGATTAAAAAAATTGATCTTCTTCCTTACCCATAAAAGTAAAATAGCAATAAGTATAAAGAATGAACGAGTATTCATTTAGAAACGAAAGCACGAATTGAAGCATGTAAAAATTTGAAGAATTTCCAAAATATGAACTAACAAAAACAAAGATCACTAAAAAAAAAAAGTGCGCTTTAATTAAATAGTACACACACACAAAAGAAAAAAGAAAAGTCTCTACTATGTTTCCCTAAGTGTGCAAAAAGTAGAGTTTCTAAATGTTTAAATGAATTGAAACTCATGTTTGCTCCGGAGAAGCCTTGATTCAAAATTTTCGTTATGCTTACTTTTAATATTGCTGTTATAAGGCAACGAACTTTTGTAACAATGGGTTTTATATTTAATCATTTAATGGGGAAATTACATGACATTTACTGTTTTCCATCATATCGTTTTTAAACTAAGTTTTTAGAAATAAATTATAGCCTAAGTTGCTCCCTGATAATGTAGCTATCAATGGTGAAAAAAATGGTTGAAATCGGTCCAGTAGTTTTGAAGATTACACATTTCAAATGAAACAAATTTTTCATTAAGTGATATTTAATGATTAAATAAAAATTACATAACTAAGAAAGGAACTTACCAGCACAAACCAGCTTTATGTTTGCAAAAATAACTATCTTAAGGGGTAGGGTTTTGCAGGTCCAAAAAAGGAAGAGTCCCTTGAGACAATAATATGGTTTTTCAAAAACAAAAAGTCACGTAAATAAACGAAACTATTTTATCAAAAATGAATAAAAAATAAATCATCTAGCAGAACCTACAATCATTCATCTGTGCTGAACATGTTTTCACTGTTCTCTTTCCTTTAGAAAATATATTTCCAGTGTTACGAATCACAAGACAGGCAGGTGTGATGTTATGCAGACACCCTTTTATATTATTTTTTGTTCATTGCTTGGTTGGCAAAAACAAATATAGCTTACAGAACAAAAATATATCATGATGAAATGGAATAGCATTTTTTTTCAAAAGGGTCAAAATGACACCTCCTGCAATTCTAGATATAACCTTTTGATTGAGGCCTAATTTTTTTTAAAACTCTATATAGTATCACACAGCACAATGATTAAGAAAAAGTCAAGAAAGGATTAAGATATTAGTAAAAATGTAGAAGAGCAGTTAGCAAAAAAAGTTTGCTTGGGGTCAAAATGACCCCTTCCGTAATTCTAGTGTTAACTAACTCCATTAAAGTTAATAAAAATGTTAAATGAAATTAATATTGGATATAAATAACGAAAGAAACCTTAATTTTAAATCTACATATTACAATAATAATATAAGAGAATAAAGAGTGATATGGGGATGCATTTACTTATTTTGAAGACTTAAGTTTGTGCTGCTTGAAAATATCGTGTAGATATCAAAATATCGGATATTTTTGAACCCTGATTCATTGTGATCAAAAGTTTTGTTTGTTTTAAAAAAGGGAACAAATCTCGTTGACTGTAAATCTTCAAATACTGGCTTGGCATTGTCTATATTTAGAAATTCATTGATCCAACATGGTGCAAAAATTGAAATATTTTCTAGAAATCTTTTAATACTTAACTTATAATGTCCAAAACTTATAAGAGTTTGTGTCCACCCCCCCCACGCGCTATAAACAGCCATGTTTGATGTTTTAAATGGTAGACTATTGAAGCCATTTCAGTTAATGAAAGAATATTAAAACTTACTTTAATCATTTGTTTCATATTCAGTTTCCCTAAAAGTTTCTTCTGAATCAAAACCAAGATTTCTAATTTGTGTTTGTTGCAATTCCACAAAATTTGCATAAGCTTGTAATATGTGGTCCTCCTCCAAAATAACTTCTGTTGTACTCGATTCCTGCAACAAAATGTGGATTTAAAATTCATTTCCAAACTTTTATTAGTTTTTTTTTTCTGTGCATTCAAATTGAATCTTAAAGAAATTAATTTATAACTTTTATCTGTAGTTATTGCATACAGAGACAGTTCTTATTTCAAACATTTAAAATTGATTGGATTGTAACAAACTCAGTCATTCATCCCTCAGGAGTTGTTGAAATGAGCACCAAGTTTGCTCGAAGAGTTAAGTTAAAATAGAGCTTATGGTTCTACTCCTTCAGGTTAGTGGTCAAACAAAACCAAAAGTATTTAATTTCAGGGCAAATGACAATATGTTTAGGCATTTCAGGGTACTTCATATTTTGGCAGGAAATTCAGGATAAGTATGAGTCCTCAGAAACTTTTTAATGAAATGAAAATACAGTTGAACTTGCTTAGAACTAGCCCTTATTTCATGAGAACCTGGATTTTAACGAGGATACTTGACAGATTTGGTAGGTACAATCCTAAGTCTATAGGAGCATAATTCACTTTAAATGAGCAAACTGTGCTTGAGAACTTTTAATTTTCTATCCAAGTGAAATGCACAATCAAATTTTACTGGTATATTAGTTTTTTTTAGTATTTTTATTTCTCAGAATAAATATCATTCATAAAGTTTCAAATAAAAAATATTAAGAGATTCCCTCCCCCCCCCCTTCGATTTGAGAGCAATTATAACACAATCTGAACAAGGGAGTTTCAAAAGCACTTTTCCTATACACATTAATTTTTCAATATGATCACATAGAGTACTAAACAAGCAATAAATCTCTTTGTCTGATTTTTAACAAAGTTCAAAATTATTCTTTATATCCTGTAACTTTCTTAATCATCATCCACTTTAACTGTACAAATAAATGTTTTAGATATTTAGAATATCATTAGAAAAAGTAAAAACTAAAAGTGATTTCATGATAATTGAAAATAAAAACTTACAATCTCATCTTTAACAGCCTCACTTTTAGTAACTGGTTGTTTCTTTGGAGTATCATTCATTTGTTTTACCTCACTGTCTTTTGCACTTTTCATTTCTTTGTGTATTTGAATAACTTGTAAATTTACAAGCTCTTCCATCCGATTCAACTAAAACACAAAAAAATTATTAATTTAATGTGAAGTTCTTTATTACAAAAGTTTAAAATTAAGACTTTTAATGGACTGAAGCTAAAGTAATAATGTCTTAAACATAAAATACAGTGAAACCCCTCTGGGGCAGACAGTACTGCCGTGCCTGCAGAAATGAGTTTTCCAGATGCTTGAAGAAACAAGTTTTCGATTCAATACTAACATTAGGGAAAGGTTGGAACAAGACGCTTTTCTGGTGGTTCTTTCAGCAGAAATCGAATAAGCAAGCTGGTACACTAAAGCTAACTACAATAGATGACAGAAATGCAAAAAAATAAAAAATTGCAGTAACTGCCCTTTACCTGCTCACGGCAGAGTAACGAGACGAAGGCTTTTGTCTGCAAGGGGGGGGGGGGGCTTGGCAGGGGTTTTATAGTTTTATTTTATTTGTTAATTTTTTATCCCCAGCATAAGTATCTTTATATCTGAAAGGTGGGCTTGAGTTAAACAGATGTTCGCTTTTACCTACACCAACTGGCTTTAAACTAATGGGGAATGATAACTGCTCAAACGCAAAAGCAATTGTTTATAGCTTTCTAATTTTCTACGACACAAAACAAGTATCAACTGCACATTCTCAGAACCATAATTTGTATTGTAATTTGCAAAGGCATTTTTGACAAATAGTACATCGATGCAACTCACTTCATTAGGAGCAAAGACTGTTAAATTATCAGGCAGGGCTAAGCTGTAGATAGTTCCTTGTGAATCACCAACAGCTAATATAAGTTCTTCAGTGGGTGATCCTATAATGGTGTAAAATAAAACCAATTGAATATTTAAAATTATAGAGACAGTATCAGGTTAATTTTCTACAAAATGAACCTGAATTTAATTATTTTTTTACATGAAAAAATAACTTACACCAAATAATCTTAGTTAAAATGTTGCTATAATAACAATTAAATCAAATTTGAAAAAAAAAGAGTAAACAAGATAAGCTTTCCATTTCATACTTTCTCCAAATTTTTAAAGCAAAAATACAAACATTACATTGTTATATTAAAAAAAAAAAAAAAAAAAAAGAAAGATACCAAAACAAACAGGAAACATTTTTCATATATCTGTACGCTTTGTACTTGTCTGCTTTTTTCACAATCCCTTTGAAATGAAATACTATTTTTAGCACGGAAAAAGTTGTAAGTAGGGTGCAGTGATATATGGCATGCATCCTAGGATAGAAATCAAAGTCGTGTCCCCTAATGACACACAAAATAATAGTTTATTGTTTTAATAATTTCATTACATTATCAGTAATTAGAATGACTGATTAATAATCATATTAAAAAGTTTTAAATAATTATACAAATGCTGGTAATAAAAATTAAAATCTCAATGTGTATGCAAAAAATTTCGTAAAAAACCACTTTCTTAAACATGAATAGGCTGCTCAGAGATTCATACATCTTTAAATTTTAATTTTCAGCAGTGAGAAGGTGCCTTACATTTTTGTAAATGTGTGCTTAATTTCTCTGGACTTGTAATTTTAAACATTTGAATCTGGAAATGGGTACAAACCCAATTACAAATTCCCAAATTTTCTTCTAACATTTTATTTTCTTATAATTAAAATACTGCAAGCCAGAAAACATAGCTTTCTTTTTCCAGTTATACTATAAAAAACATTTACATTTAGAAATGAAAAGTGCTTTTCGCAAAAAAAATTTCACCCAAAAATTGATTTTAATTTCCATTTTGCTCACCCCTTGATGAATGTTGAGTTTTTTTTTTCAATCCGGCCACACGTGGATAAATGCCTAAGAATGTATAGACCCATGAAATATCCATTTTGACAATCCCCCGAGTTAACTACAACGAGTTTTCTCGTGACGTCTGTATGTATGTATGTGCGTATGTGTGTCGCATAACTCAAGAACGGTATGTCCTAGAAAATTTGGTACGTAGACTCCTAGTGGGGTCTAATTGCGCACCTCCCCTTGGTTGCATTCAGGTGTTCCTAAGGGGGTCTTTTACACCTTTTAGGGGGGAAATCATTGTTAATTTCGCTGTGAACTCAAGTGGTGTTATAATTTGGCGGACACTTGGCAATATATCGCCAGTCCTTTGTTCGCCAAGTTTCTCGCCAACTTGGCGATTTTTTTTAAATTTAATTAATTTTTTTTTTAAAATCTGGTTTCAATTTGGCCACTGTTGATGATATTTAGAGAGTTAACAATTGAATCACATTAAAATTGCCAATAATGGAGAAATAACATTAAATTGGTGTAAAAGGAAGTCATGTGATGCACACATCAGCTCGTTTTCTCTGCCTTTGGAAAAACTCTTTGTGGGAACTTTCTATATTATATGTTTTACTATGACAGTCATGTCACATGCTTGGCTTGTGAGAATATGAAAATCAAGGACTTTGCACATGTTTTTGCCCATTATCCCAATTTTCTAAGACTTTTAAGGTTTTCCGGGTTGTGTAAACAACCTGATAATATTAAATCATCATTAACATTAAATATAATTTTAAGATTAATTACACTGGTAAACAAAGGTTTTGTTACATGAAGCATTTATAGTGTTCCTAAGGTAGTTTTTGATGCTGAATTCAAATATCTACTTAGAATTTTTCCATCACCCAGTTTTTGTGAAATCATAGGTTTCAAGTTATTTATTTTCCCCATGTTTTCCCATACCTCGTAATGATAAAAACTAATAGACCAGCAAACAAAGATTTTGTTAAATGAAACATTTATGGTCTTCCTTGTGTAATTTTTGATGCTGGTTTCAAATATTCAATCAGAGTTTCTCCATCACTCTCAGTTTTTTGCGTAATTCTAGGTTTTAGGTGATTTATTTTTCCCGTGTTTTCCAATACCACGTAATGATAAAAAATAATAAACAATTGAAATCTAGTCATAAAGACAAGAAATGTAAAGATAGATAGTCAGGTTTGCTGGTACTGCACATGGTAGTCCGTCTTAATGGCACTTCATTTTCGTGACAGATTCTACCTGAATTGAAACATTTTCTGTTTTTATATTTGAATGCAAACATAAAGACCTAATAGATTTTTCTCTGAGGAAAATGCTTTAGTATACTGTAACAGTTTGACTCTATAATGGGTATGTTTGCATTTTAATATCAAACAGATGAGACTTGGTATTAACTTTTTCGAAACTAGTTTAAAAGATATACTATTGCATGATTGAAACATGTTGCTTTTGGTATCACTAGCATATTCAGTTGAAATGAAGGAAACATATGGAGGCTTGTAAGTCTTTTTTAAAGTAAAATTAAATACAGTTAGTCCAGTCAATAGATACATTTTACCTTGCAAAAAATGGGGTCAAAGATTTTATTTTTTTTAATTTGTACATATTGGTGCCGACATGGAAAAACCAAGTTATCCAACACGAAAGACCCCGGGAGAACTTTTGGGGGCCGAAAAACCACAAAAATTTATGACTTTTTTTGTTTTTTTCCAAAATATCTCCGAAATGGTTCAACTTAGAAAAAAGTTTTAAATATAAAGTTTAAAGCACATAAAATTTCCTACAACTTTTGTATTTACAACTTTTTTGTAGCACAAATAACAAGCTTGCTATAGCTCTTTGAAAATAGGCAGTTTTCCTCCACTCCGAAAAAAAAAGCTTTCACACCGAAAGTAAGGCGTCATAATTATTAGAACTTGAAGAGAAACTTTAGTTTCAGAGAGTTTATCGACAGTTAGAGTAGTTTGAGTTTCTTGCTCCACCCCCCCCCCCCCCCGCTGGACACAGAGTAGCATTTCTGGCTGACAGATTAGTTCCCACTAGACTCCAAAAACAAACGATGTATTATGAAACTGAAATACATATATACACATTCATTTAAAGCACATACAACGATGCAATAATAAAAAAGAAAAAAAACCTTCCCCACTGCTCAAGAAGTAACTTTTCTGATCTGACAGAAGTAATCTTCATCAGACTCCAATAATAGATGATAAATTGCTATTTATAACTGGATTGCACAATATATACCTTCATTTGAGGGATGTAATTCGTACATTCTAGTCTAATTATTGCAAACCAAGATGCGATTTTTTAAATATTAATGTGAAGGAATGAATATTAGGCAGCTAATAAGCAAACAATCAACACAGTCATGCATCCTATGCTCTGATACAATAATAATAATAACCCCCCCCCCACCGCTCACGAACCATGTTGCTTTTGGTATCACTAGCATATTCAGTTGAAATGAAGGAAACATATGGAGGCTTGTAAGTCTTTTTTAAAGTAAAATTAAATACAGTTAGTCCAGTCAATAGATACATTTTACCTTGCAAAAAATGGGGTCAAAGATTTTATTTTTTTTAATTTGTACATATTGGTGCCGACATGGAAAAACCAAGTTATCCAACACGAAAGACCCTGGGAGAACTTTTGGGGGCCGAAAAACCACAAAAATTTATGACTTTTTTTGTTTTTTCCAAAATTTCTAGTCTGACAGAGGTAGTCTTCAGTCAGACTCCAATAACATATGATTTATATTGCAGTTTGTAATTGAATTACATAATCTTCTCATTCATTTAAAGCACATAATTCGTACCATCTATTCTATTACAAGTGAAAATGCAATGTTCGAAAATATAAATGTGAATGAATAAATATTAGGGTGATAATAAGCAAACAATAGACATAATAATGCATAAATAAAGGTACAATAGTAATACGTAATGAACACTTTGAAAAAATTCTGCAGGAACTGACTTTTTGAGGCATGAAAAACTCAAAAGAATTACCTTTCAAAATGAAAATCCAACTGTAGAAGCTTAATACAGATTAATTACAGACAGAATAGTACAGATCTAAATTACAGAGAGATTCATTCGACCTTAAAGCAAATAGAGAAAGGACAACAAAATACGCTGTTTATCTTCTTCGAAGCCGTTTTGAAGGTCCAGGTTCTCCTGGTTCAGAATCTGTAGGGGGTAGAAAGAAGCTGTGGTCCTTTAATTGTTCATCTCCTTGTTGCGGTAATTCCAAAAGCTCCTGGAACAAATCATCTTCTTCAGCAGTCTCATCCAAAGATGAAATTTCTGCAACATTTTTACAATTTGTGCCACTGCAGTGTTTGCACGTGCTGGAGCATTTTAAACCTGCCTTGTGACAAGAACAGGCTCTAGTACAATTTTTCTTGCAGGTTTAAGGTACAATCTTCAAAAGATTCTGAGTAACTGAATCTCTTTTCGTGTCAACATGCATTAGACCTTGCGTTCTGCATTCCCAACCCCACTTCTCTGGATCAATTATGTTGCCCAACTTTGAATTTGGTGGTAGAACCGATATGAGTGATAACGTGAAGCATCCCCCCCCTCTCCGCACGTTGGAGGTAGCCCTGCAAGATTTATCTTAGCCCTGTACTAGTTTTATAAAAAGATTAAATTGCAAAGTATCCAAAGATAGGTTCAAATACTTTACGTCACCTGTGTATAATATTTGCAAAATGTTTTCTCCAGCTGCAGCTGAGGCTTCATGATGACAGATTGGGTCCCTAAATACTTCAATAGCTTCCTTAATTTCAGGAGTTTTTTTCTTTTTTAACTATTTTGTACAACTTAATTTTGCCTTGGCCAAAGATTGGCGAAGTCGTATCACACCCACTAAACGCATGGATCAAAAGAATATTGCTGGGGTCAAACTTAAAAGATTTAGTGGGGAAAAAAACAAATCACAAGTATTCCCTCTTCCAGGTTTTAAAAAGAACAAGTTGCTGAAAGGCTGTCTTAAAGCTGTCATCAGCACCAACAGATCTACATCCTCTCGCCCACTATAACAAACTTTTCAATTTCTTTTGCCTTTGAAAGAGCAGTAAGTAAGTCGGCATCATCTTGAGTCTGCCTGACTTCAATGCCACACTCTTCGAAATATGTCTCAAGAAGTTGAATAAGACTATTCTTGTTGTTATAATTTGTCAGAAATCTTTCTTGAGGAATTTAGTTAACATGTTAGGGTCAATTATTACTTCAAGGGAAGATATTGATTGCTCATTGATATAGCATTTGTGACAGGCAGTGTGAATTGTCACTTCTTTTAAGAACTTCAAAAAACGCTCATGTTCTTCATTTTGCCGTTTTGCGCTGCATCTTTGAAGATTTTCTATTCCCTTCTCCTTTACAATCTTTATTTCGCATTCACGCAAACTGATTTCGCAAATAATAATAATAATAATAATAATAATAATAATAAAACACCTTGGTCAGGCGTATTCATTTCTAGGGAAAAAAATTGTAATACAGAACACACAAATTGATAAAACATACTCTGGCCCAAACGCTGAAGTGACCAACATGAGTAGCTATTGAGTCGATTCATGCATGTCATTTGGAGAAAAAAAAGGGGGGATGGAATGGGGGTGTTTTGTTTAAGTTAAAGGGAATGGAGGCATTTACCCTCAGCTGTGAAAGACAAATGATTTCCAAGGTCAGACTGCCGGCGTTTCTCCTTTTTTCCTCCGTTATCCGATGCGCTTTCACGCACTTTGCTGAGGGGGTTCAGAAAAAGTGTGACTTTCAAGAAGCTGTAGCTCGCTTGCTTTTCATGCTACAAAAATGTTGTAATGACAAAAGTTGAAGGAAATTTAATCCTCTTAAACATTTGCATTGGAAGTTTTTTTGTAATTTTAACCATTTTTGAGATATTTTGAAAATACCACAAAAAGTCACAATTTTTGGGGGGGTTTCGGCCCCCAAAACTTCTCCCGAGGTCTTTCGTGTTGGATAACTTGGTTTTTTCATATTGGCACTAGTATACACAAATTTAAAAAATAAAATCTTTGACCCCATTTTTTGTAAGGCAAGCCCGTTTTTTTCTACCTATTGACTGGACTAAGTATATATCATGGGAAAACTATTTCTGGCCTAAAATGAAATTAAACAAATTTTGTAAACTGCTAAATTTTATTAATACAATTTCTTCTCTGAATAGGATAGCAATGGCAAGAAGAATGTTTTTTTTTTTGTTTTTGTTTTTTAAAGACTTGACCTGCTATTTTACTGGCCTTTCATATTAAATTAGGTTTTTTCAAGAACTTTGTGAAGTCTTTGTAATACTGGTTGTAAATTTTAATACTTAAAACAGGAATTTCTACGTATTATTAAAGTAAAGCTAAAAAATGCATCTTTGGAGAGACCCCCATTGTTCAAGCGAATAAATTCTTGCTGATTAATACTAGATGTTTAAGATGCCAAATACAGAAAGAAATGAACAATAGCTAAGTGTTTAATCATTATTTTTGTATTAATCATGCATGTATGAATATGCACATTTCTTTCAAACTTCTTCCTAGTGTTACAAGAAATCTATGGGTGATGGAGAAAAACTATTTGCATGTTTGAATTCAGAGCATCGTTTTACACTAAGATAGGGTGTTTTTCTCCTTGTAACAGAAAAAAAAGTTTTTTTTTTGTAGACTAGTGTAAATACAAGATGATATTTATGAATTCTCAATGTATTTTTTTGCTACATAAAGAATAAATCCCTATCTTTACTAGATTTTTGTTGAGTTTTCAGGCTTCATTGAATAGAGATCCAACTATATATATAATAGTTGTGAAAAATTTAAACACATTCTGAGAACTTTTTATAACAACCTTTTTACATGTACCTTTAAAGTGAGATGAAGACAGCGATCTTATTGCTGATGCAGAAACGAACTGTACAAGAATTGGTTCATACAAGCTTTGTAATAAATCCCAAACTTCAATGGATCCATCCTCTAATCCTAAAATAAAAACTGCAGGACGTAAACACAACCATTCTGCACAAGAGATGTACTGAGGTATCTTCCTGACCAAGATGGGCCTAGTCTGCAACATGCATAGATTGTTAGTAAGAAACTATTTTTTTTCTGTTAGGTATAACTAAGTATGTTATACTACATAATAATCTGAAGAATTTCAAGATTAACAATATCTGATTAATGTTAGTAAAATATCAACATGGGGAAAAAAATGCATACACAGTGGAACCTTGATTTATCACTTTAGCATCCACTGTTTCCCAGCATTAATTGTTTTATTTCTACGTTCCCTGCACAAATTGTATTTGAATAACACTAATTGAACTTCATGTATGTTCTGGAAAAGTCATTGTTTGCATTTGTAATCGTAAAAGTTTTCTTTTTGAGGCAAAAATAAACAAATAAATAAATAAAATAAAATTAAAAATAAATAAATAAGTTTTAAGTTGTCCAATTCAAAGGAGGTTGACCATTAACTTTAAAGATGTTTTCCTGAAAGGGCATGGTTGATAACAAGGTGTGTTTATTTTTTTAAACTTTAATTTATTATCTTAATAATAATAATAAAAAAAACTAACCAATGAACTGTTCGTGTTTCATTTTGATGGCTCTGGTGCAATATTGCACAGCTGATGCTTGCTCTTACTAGCAGTGGAATGTTCTATGATTGCAATGGTTTTCTGTACTTATTTTTGCTATCCCTGTAGCCACTAGCAATTCTAAACAGCGAAATAAAGCTAACAGTTGGGAGTTTCATTTATTTTCCCAAAATCAGACACAAAGAACAACCGACCTCCACTGGACCCCATAATAACCCATGGGTGAAAGCGGACTCAAGTAAAATTTTCTGAAGATTGTGAAATTTTTGGAAATTATGAGAAAGCCTGCAACCAAATGTTTCATTCAAATGAAAAATAATCTCACTTTGATATTGTACTCCCAAATTGCCACAAATTGTGATCCTGTGCTTAAAAAGACATTTGGCAGAAAAGGAGAAGTAGCTATGGCAGTTACAGGACTACTGTGAGGTGAAGAGTACATTTTTATTTCAGGTTCTGAAAAGGAAAAAAAAAATGCACTGAGATAAGAATGAACATTTTTGTAACCCTGTAAATCTCTAACTAATCGTTTTTAGATGAAAAAAAAAAAAAAAAAAAAAAAAAAAAAAAACTATTTTAAAATTGCTCTAAAAAGTGAAAAATAATTTTATTCTTTGAACACCATCGATAATACTTTTAAACGTAATTTTGGAAGTTGGCGCAAAAACAAAAAGTAAAATCATGTGTAACCATATTTCGTTCATAGATTTTAAGAAAATCATCCTAAGGTAGGAACGAAGCATTTATACTGTTGCTCAAATATGCTGTCATCAATGCATAATGTATGCGAAGTGCATTGAAGAAACTGGGCCCGGTTAAATCTATAATTGTAGTTGAATTATGGTTACTACTGATTGTATCTATAGTTTTTGCGCCAACTTCAAAAATTACGTTTAAAAATATTATCGATGGTGTTCAAAGAATAAAATTATTTTTCACTTTTTAGAGCAATTTTGAAGTCGGTTCTATTTTTTTCTTTCAAAATTATTTTATTTCATTCTTTTTGGTGTAAATGCATTTCAGAAATGAAATATTTCATGCTTGCTTCAGAGAAGCCTTTATTCAAAATTTTCATTGTGATTACTATTAATATTACTGTTGTAAGGGAAACATTTTTGTAACAATGGGCTTTATATTTAATCATTTAATGTGGAAATTACATTAAATTTACTGTTTTTTACCATAACTTTTTTTTTAACAAAAAAAATATCGTCAAACAAAGTAATGGGACCTAAGTTGAGCCATCCCTTATCCATCAAAAAAAGAATCATCAAAATCTGTTCACTAGGTGAGACGCTATGAGTGGATAAACAAAAAACATACATACGGTATAAACTGATAACCGCCTCCTTTTTGAAGTTGGTTAAAAAAAAAAAAAAATTATACTTGAAGCAGTTAAAGATGTTTTACTTAACTAAGGTACAGTTTTTTAAAACAAAATTAAGGATTTTTGAGCCCTTTTTCAAAACAATGAAGCATATAAACACAAAAATGCATAATAAGTCATCTGGTAGAAGTGTTACTTGAAATTGTGTAGTCTTGTATAAAACACACTTCAGTTAGTGGCAGTTTAAACATAACTAAACAGATGATTAAATTTTAGACGGGTCCCTCCGTTACTCTTCCTTTTTTTACAATAGTTAAATTATTTCTTTTTACAACAATATTTATAATTTTTAACATAATAAATGACAAGTTATAATTAGGATGCTTAGAATAAAGAATTATAACTTCAAAATTAAAACTCTATAACTTTTGAAAGAGAGTGGGTCAAGAATGGTTCAAGAATAAGATGTTGTTACACTAAATAAAAAGAGCATAATTTAATATTATTTCCCACAATATGTTTTTAAAAGAAATTTTTAAATAGCACATTTCTTTTGCATTCCACTCAAATAAGAAAATGTGGTTTCATTTATTGCAAGAATGAAAAACTACAGTCAATTCATGATAACTCGAGTATTACTATAACTCGAAGTTTTTATCAAGTCCCGAACCCTTTGTCTTTAATTCCATGCTAATTATTCTCAATATCTCGAAGTTAACTTCCTTTAACTCAAAGTATTTTCAAAGATGACTTGAAATTTATTTCGGAAAAATGGAAAAAAAAAAAAGAAAGAAAGAAACAAGTGACTATGAGAGAAAAATTCATTCACCTTCACTTGCAATTGAGCCAATGTGCGATAAAGGAGTTACATGTGTCTAAGCGAAAGCTAAAAACCTTAGATTTAGAAAGTAAAGTAAATCTTATTTATGACATTAAAAGGAATCCAACAATCAAAAAGAAAGATTCTTCAAAAGCGGCACGAATCCATGAATCCGAATTTGAAACAAATAAAGATGTGCCCGTTTCCTGAAGTAGAATCGGCTCTATTCAAGTGGTTCCAGCAGTATTGAAATCAAGACCATTGCTATAAGTGGGTCATTGCTGTGTAGGAAAGCAACGAATTTTGCTATAATATTATTGAACATATAAAATTTCCAAGGCAGTGCTGGATGGCTGGAGAAGTTCAAGAACAAACACAACTTTGTCTTTAGAACTCTTCACGGAAAAACTACATATTGTGCAAAAAACTTTTAAGTTCTGTAATTTTGTCTGTTATTTGTATACATTAATGAAAATATTTGATGGTTTTTAATATTAAAATGTCGAAAACCGAAACTAGCAGTAAGTCAAACTTTGATAAGTCGAAGATTTTCATTGGCCTCTTTAGATTCGAGTTATCTCAAATTGACTATATATAGCACAATGTAAAGGG
>NC_072731.1:176883218-176936977 GCF_026930045.1 Uloborus diversus
CTAATGTGCCGCCACTCAAGAGTATTTTGCATATTTCGACTAATCTTTAACGTCTATATAAATCTTTCTTTAAATTTATATGCCAAGTTCGAATTTAAAAAAAGGGGGGAGGGAACAGAAGAATGATCTTATAAAAAAGAAAACATTTTTTATCGTAAGAAACTCCTTTTAGGTACAATTTATATCTTTGAAGAAAGTAATAGATACCGAAATTTGCTAATCGTAAAAACGCATTTTATAGTCTTTCTTTGGTGACATCAGAGAAGGGACGGAAGAAGGGGAGGTGTCAGGGGTTCAGGGGAGGAGGATTGCTCCAAGAAAATTATCGAAATTGGCGTATGAAAAATATTTTTAGTTAATCTTTAGTTGTGTTTGGTTGCAAGGACAAAAGAGTCAAGGAAATTTTTTCGAAATTGACGTCAAATATCGCAATTTGAGGCTTTGGGTGAATACAATGTTGCAGTTCTTTCCTAAAATTCTTTCAAAATTGAAATCAATTCGAAGCTATTTTTTAAGACCGTAGCTTAGGAAGAATCGGTATTCTTCCCGAAAAATCACCGAAACTGAAATTTTAAACCCGTAATTTTGGGTTACCTTTGTCGACGTTGCAAGAGGGAGGGAGATTCAATCGTCTCCCATCGAAAGATTTCGAAATATAAGTTTAAAACGCAAATTTAGGCCATCTTTGGTGACGGTAGGGGATCTGGCGGCTATCCTCCGGTAATTTCTCGGCACTATTTTTTCAGAAACCCGTTTTTGGCTAAATTTGAAAACAATAGGGGAAACGTGAAAATATTCCGAACCAAAATATTTTTCGGAACTGAAATCCATTATAGGTTATTTTTGGGAAGGAAGGATTTTGGGACTCTTAAGCGGATATTTCTAAAATCACAATTTTATATTATCTTTGGTGACGTTAACAAAACTGGGAAGCTTCTACGGATCTTTCGAATATTTTTCAACATTAATGTCTGAAAAATATAACTATAGACTTTTGTCCACCTCACCTCGACGATTGATGGATATGCCCTAGCCTCTGTGAAAAGTTACATAAGCCTGGCTGTTCTTCTCCGAAATTCTTTAGAAATATAAGCCCCAAAATCGTATTTTAAGCATTGTTAGATAACGATGGGACTAAGAGCGGGCGGGAGTTCAGAGTGCCCTCACGAACTGTGTTTTTGAAACTGAAGTCAATTTCAGGGAAGTTAGGCAGGAAGCTGTGTGTTCCTCAAAAGTTCTTGAAACTGATTTTTTGAAAACGCAATTTTAGTTTGTTTTTCAACACGTTAAGTGAGAGTGGGTGGAATTAGCGTCTTCTCTAAAGACGCTAATTGAGACTGTCTTTGGTAGTAACGTTTGTGAATGGATTTCGGGGTCTTCCACTGCAAAAATTTCGAAAAATGCCAAAGCAATTTTATATGACGTTTGATGATAGGAAGGGCTGTCGTCTGAAAACACGTTTTGTATTTTTTAGCCAACATTTTAAGGCTATGTTTGATTAAGTTAAGGTGGAAGAGGTGGATAACAGACTTAATTGGGTCCTTAAGGTCGATGGTTCAACCAGCGAAATTTTCCGAAAGTAAAGTCCTAGAAACGCAATTTTAAGCTTTCTTTAGTTTCGTCAAGGCATCCTTTTGGATCTTCATTTTGGAGCTACATTTAAATTTGCTTCCGGGAGCAAGGGTCCCTGTAATCCTACCTAATCTGAAACCGGGTAGTTCATTCAAGATTTTAATCAGAAAAATTGTCGTAAAGGGGGAAAAGTTCAACATTTTAGTTCGTCATTCACATATGTTACTCTGAAGGGAGTCGCAATTTTCCACTTCCTCTCCACGCATCCACGATTGTTAAACACAGAGTTTGTTACATAATTTGTTGTTTGAAATGCTTGCGAGAGTATCTAATCAGTATAGCTTTTTTTAAATAAATAAAATATGTCTTCAGTGTTTAGGTCTATAAAAGCTTGGGGGGGGGGGGGGGCAAACATTAGTGACCGCCTTCGGTGCTCCTTTTAGACGGCACCAATTCATGCTTCTGAAGGGGGTCTTTCCCTTCCCCTGTATCCATGTCTGATTACCTGGTTCTGTCACAAACTTTGCAACCAAATGAAGCATGTGTGTTAAGAATAGATATTAATAGACAATGAACCAATACAATGTTCCCTAACATTCTATTTCTCTTAATCTATGCTATGCTGTAGGGGAAATCGACACATACTTTGACAATTGAACATTTAAAAATCAGCATATTCATTTCACTTATTATAAGCTATCTTGCGGCGCACACTCTGCACACCTGCTAGGATCGGCCCTGCGTGCGTGTTTTCTGGCAGCAGAGAATGTCCCGTTAGATGTCAATGAGATTATTTTGCTTAATATCCACCTAATATGGAAGCTACTGCAAATTTTATAGAAGAGGATATTATTGAACTGCCCTGGCCGGCTAACAATAAATATAACAGTATTATAGACACGTATGATAACGGAAAATTTTTCGTTTCATGCAAACTTTGCTCGTTAAGCAAAAGGCTCTCGGTATTAATGCCGTCGGGACATGCAGTCGAATCAGATCTTACACGAGCGATGCGTTCCAAAACTCCTCACGTAAGTTGATCTTTCACGTTGAGGAAAAGGGTACCTATACGATTTTTAATGAACTTACCAATCATTTTTAACTCTTGAAAACACCCTTCAAACTGTTTTATTCCATTTCTTAACTTCACATTACCGAGTTTAAACATAGAGAACTGAAAAGTTACTGTACTTAAATATAGCTGTGTTATTGAATAAAAATACTGTTAGGATGCACAAAAGCAATAGGAAAGAATGGCAGAAAATGAAATAGTACGGGAGACTGTTGACCTTGACCATGGTGTACCTTGCGCCATGCACTCTAATAAGCTAGCGCTTTTACCTAGCTTTTACCTACCCAACTGATTGACCATTATATCTATTGCCTATCTCTCGGTAGTGTCTTCAACATTTAGTCTTTACTTTTTACGTAGCTGTTAAGTTAGGGTAGCCACTTTTGTATAAACATGCACCCTCGTGTACCTTGAAACCAAGCTCCATTTTATACCTTGAACCACTGTCACCTTTTCCGCGCAACTTACCATCTAAAACAGCAACATGCTATTTTTACTAATTTTGCCTAAAAACATGAAAAAATGGCATTTCTTCGAAGCTTCAACTCAATTGCGGCAGATCAAGAAATTTTCGGAAAAAATTCAAATTTTTTATGGCATCTTTTCCGCACTACCACACCCTACTTCCACCTTACTGTACAGTACAGTACTATTTTAGTGCTGCATTTTATAATTGCTACATACTATACGTACCACGTCTAAAACGTTTTGGTTTTCAAAAAAAAAAAAAAAAAACGAATGTGTGACTTTTATGGTTTTTAGTTATTAAAACTTAATTTCAAGCCTTTTTGCATAAGTAAAAAAATATTTCGGATTACAAAAAATATTTTTCTTTTTTTGCTAATTTTTCACAAAATTTATGTAATTTGGTCCATGGTACATGATGCTCGTGTACCTTGAGACAGACTCTTGTACTTGCTTTCAAGTTTATTGGACCCACTTTCATTCAACTTTCTTAAATGCGTAGTAATGGTTGACCTGCTCACTTTGAACACTTTTTCGGCCTCTCTTAAAGTCATTTTTTTGTCAGGATCATTACTTCTTCCTGCTTCTATAGTATTTTGCAATGCCTCAACATCTACTGGATCCCTCTTGATACCAGCTTTACTTCGAGGCATAATGAAATCCTTTCTTAAAAAAAAAAAAAAAAAACAATCACTACAACCTATTGTATCTATTGTACCTTGATCAGTGGTCAGTGGCGGATCCAGACTATGGATTTGGGAGGAGAACTTTTTTAGCAATTATGTTTATGAGGGGGAGGGGGCATATGAAATTACTCATTAAAAAAAATAAACATAAAATTTGAGTTTGACAACATACCCACTGCATCTTAACGCTTTTTGTAAAAAAAATAATTTTGCTTTATAAATTCTGCAAGTGTAATTCTCAGAAAATAACTTAAAAACCGTTTTATTCCTTGTTGTATTTTTATTGCTGTATTTATATTTTAATCTTAAAATTTTCAACAACTGATAGGGAGGGGGGGGGAGAATTCGGGGGTTCTCCTCTGGAAAAAAATGGAATAATCGTCCTAAGAACGCAGTTTTAGACGGTGTCTGATGATGTTACGGGGAGGAAAGGTTCGAGGGGCTTATTTTAGATATTGAAGTTTTAAAAACGCGATTATAGACGATATTTGTTGAAGGTTAAGGTAAGAGGTGGGACTTTTGGCGATTGCCCCGGATCGATTTTTTTGTAGAGTAGATCTAAAGCGATCACCCCTCCACCCAATCTTTTGAAATTAAAGTTCTTAAAACGGAGTTACAGAATAAATTTGATGATATTACGAGCAGGGCTGCGGAGTTGGAAGAAAAATGGCCGACTCCGACTCCAGGATTTTGAAACGTCCGACTCCCGCTTATTTATATTTTATTTTTTTCAAATCGCGTTGTATTTTATTGTAAACCTTAAGGCCATATCACACGTAGCGAAATTCGTTCAACCTGACGATCAACTTCGGTTCGACTCAACCGCGAGAGCGAATTCCGACCGGAAAATCCCCGTGTGCTATGCTTTCCGAGGTTGAACGTATTCCATTCAACTTTTTATCTTCTCGGCAAAAAAGTTGGATCAACCTCAACTTTAAGCCAATCAGGAGGAAGCAATCCTCTGACCTGTTACGTCAAAATACAACATGGCCGCCTGTAACAACATCAACAGCGTGTGCAAGGAATGGAATAAACTGCTAGAATAACTTCAGGTGAGTTATTAGTACTATATTTTCGTCAAAAACAAATATAAAACGTAATATTTTATAAATCTCCACCTTATTATTGTGTTAAAAGGTCAATTTCTAGTTCAAAGTCGTCGTAAGAATTTCCTTGCCAAATTCGCCAATCTCGTAGTGTGCAATCTTGCCAAATCAATGAATGTTTATAAACAATCTGAAGCAAGAGCAACGGTAATGGGTCAATCCGTAGAAATCACCCAGGCCGTGTTGCTCGACATTTTTGATTTTCCTAATTTTTTTACTAGTTAATTCTCACTACTAGGTGAGTTCAAAAGTGTTAAAAGAAAATTTTTTAAGCTCATACTTTTTTTTAACCCACCACTTTAAGTTTGCTTAGTTGCCGTTTTTGGACCAAAAACAAGTTTTACGTAAATGCATCTAACTCGGTCAATTTTACAGTTATCAGGACAAAACAAAATCCATCACCAGAAGGATGCGCCAGATACGATTTGCTTGCAAAATATTATTTAAATGGTGAGAAAGGTGAAGAAAAAAAATAACAATTACAAACTGAAAATGAGCATAAAATACGAGTTTTAGTGCAACAAAATTAGTAAAAGGAGGAGAGTCTCAGCTATATTTTTTTTTCTTTTGTAGATATAATATAGGACTACTTGTTGTAGAAATTTTAAACTTAAGAACTTTGTCCTTTTTTTTTTTTTTTGGAAAATGGAAAAAAATCGAATTTTGACTAAGTTTAAAGTAAAATATCTCAAAAGGGACAAGTGAAAAATTATGAAATTGATACAGGTAACACCTTTTTTATGACATGAAAATATGATTACAATTTGATGACTGAGACTCAACTGGTACTAGAGTTATAGAGCATTAAAGTTGGCCAAATATTGCATTTTCGCAAAGTTTAAAGCAAATTATTTCAAGTGGGACCGAGTGAAAAACAATGAAATTGATACAGGTAGCAGGTAGCACCATTTTATTATATGAACCTATGATTACAATTTGGTGACTGAGATTCAACTGGTGTCAGAGTTATAGTGCATCAAAATTGGCCAAATATTGCATTACACATACACAAAGTTAAATATTAATTCATAGATAAGCTTCACTTTCCAAACATTTAATAGAAACAAAAGTTCATCTTCTTTAGCAAATTAAATTCATGCAATAGAATTATGCACAAAAAATAAACAAATGAATAAATGAAATAAATGTTTAGCTCCTTTGTCCTAAACATTTAAGTATATACACATCATAAATCAATTGTTATTAATAACAACACATTTTTTTTTTTTTTGCTACAATTTATCATCTTTTACTTAAGTTTTCTTCTGCATATAAAATACCAGACACCCGGTTATCACATTCAGAGGCTGGAGGCAGATGTTATCGCTGAGATGACATCTGCCTCCAGCTCGGTTATTCGCTCTTCCGGACTGATGAGTTCCAATAAAAACGAAACTGTAGTCTCTGGATATGATGATCGGACTGTCTGGTATAACATGTTTATTGTTTAAAAACAGCACACACACCATGCCTATACTTTACGGAAATACATTGATTTTACATTTCATAAAAGCTAGGGGGTACTTTGCCTGTCCTCCTCCCTGTATAATATTCATGTTATATATACTTGTCTAATTTGTTTTCTTAATTTTAGATTATGTGAGAAAGAATTTCAAGTTATTGTTTACAGATGCAGTTATAGAGGTTGCAGTCAAAAACTGTTTGTTCCAGGGCGAAGTTAATTATTGTTGAACTTTGAAATGTAATTGAAATTATGTATTAATACATATGAGTGTGTGTGTGTGTATGGAATTTATTGTAAATAAAGTTTATGTATAAATTTTATGTGTCAGTTTCTCTAAAGAATACTAGAAAAAAATGAACTATTTTTTAATTTTTTTTTCTTTCTTGGTATATATTATAAAAGATAATGTTCCTTCAGTATGCTTTGTAAAAACATCTATGAAGCATTGTTCTTCTCAGAGAGCAAAAGTAAAACAACTCACAATTTCTTACTTAATTGAATGTACCTGCATGACTCAATTAAATCAATAGAACCATTTTAAGTCCAATTTTTCAAACTATGAAAAGTAGTACAAACCTGCCTAAATCAGTAGAAAAGTTGGTATTCTTGCGTTCTATGTAACTTGTAAACTATGCAATAAGTACTTTATACTCTTCACTATTTAAAAATTTAAGTTTTGATTTTTCTTTAAAAGTAATAAATTTTATGTGCATGTGTTGGAAAGATAAAATAGAATGGGTCATGTACAGAGGTTTCCTATAAAAACAGTAGCATGTATATATAAAAGTAGAACATTTTGTTATTCCACTTTTTGTGCATTGCTAAAAAGATTTCTATTTTAACAACTAAACTTGGTGTACATTCAATAGCAAAATAATAATACTTAGACGAAGTTGGGTTTTTGACGAAAAAAAAAAAAAAAAAAAAAACCTGTTTTTGACATGACCTGTTAAAAACTCCAATACTGACATTGATAGTTTTTATAAACACATATGGTTTCCTGATGCTGAAAAATTATTTCACATTATATCATTAAAATTAATAGTTCAATTAATAAGTTTGATTAAAATTAATTGATAAATTTTCTTGTAAATTTGTTACACTGTAAAAGTAGTTATGGATAACAGTTACAGCTTGTTTTCAAAGTAGTTTTGTTTTAAACTTTTTAATAACTTAATTCATTTGTAACAATTAGATACAATTAATTTTATCAATCAAAAAGGCTTTCTGGGAAAGGATTTATGCAATGTCTCTTTTCTTTTGAGTAAAAATGAAACTAAGTTGATCAGAACTCAATAGTTAAGTATAATAGTATCTAAATATTTTGAATGGTGATATTTACTCTTTTTTATGTTATTAATTTTTTCTCTAATATAAATATTCTCTGTTTATAGAGGAACTAATAGTTGCTTGATACAACCAAAGACATAAGTGTCAAAAACTTAAATACCAACTCTAATAGCTTTTGTAGCGGTTATCTCTCAATTCAGGATGTCCCAGCAAAAGTATGATGGGAAAGTTTTAGACAAAACAATATACCCATGTTCAGCATCAATAGAGAGGATATTCTCCAGTTTTGAATTGATCCATTCCAAACTTAGAAATAGACATGGTGTGCAAAAGGATTTGAAATTAGTATTTTATCACTGCATGGTTTGAGGAGAAAAGATTTAGAGTGGGAATAAATGTAAATGTTGACTAAAGATCCAAATTTTATTAAAGTTTGAAAATTAAACTAGACAAATGTATGCATTGCCTTTCACTTTCAGCTTTAAAAAAAATTAAGAAATAAATAGTCATTATTATTGTTACTATTCAATATACTGCTATTTCCATTACTTGTTATCCTATACTAATAGTAGCTCTTTTATTCATCTCTCTCATTCTACAGACAGGCAGCTTGTTGAATCAACATTCTGTTTGGGATTTTTTACTAAACATATATATATTTTTTTTAATCCAAAAGAGTCGAAAAGTTTCCTCTAGTGTATGAAATCAAAATACTTTAAACTGAGAATCATTTGTTGTAGCAATTTCATATTAAATACAAATTTTTTAGTCAGGTTTTGGGCAGATAAGTGTTTAAAAGTAATAACTCAGAAATGTCCATTTACTTGATTTATAATTGCTGTTATTAAATTTTGTCACATATTTTAAAGTGGTAGACAAGTTTACGGGTTTAAAAATCACAGCTTTTACATAATTAGACAAGTTATTTATAAATATCGACTCTTACTCAGGTCCAGATCTACATGCCCGCAGTTGGGGGGTCAGGGCAACGACCCAAGAAATTGGAAAACTTTTTAGATAAACGAATGCACTTAAACCTTCAACGTTGCAAACACATTTGGGAATTTCTGTAAAGTATCAGGATAATTAAAAGATTTTATTTGAGAAAATCAGCAAATGTGAAATAAATACATAGAATTACCTTAATATAAGCCACGAAAATGTCCGTTTCAAATAAAATTATTAAAAAAAACCTTTAAATATATTATGAAAAGCAGCAAGACTAATCAAAGTGTAAAAAACGTAATAGTTACATAAGAGTTACCAACATTTGCAAAAAAAAAAAAAAAAAACTTGCTATTGGACCCAGAAAGATGGATAAAACAAAATTTTTTATTGTAAAAAGTTTCTTATGGTCCATTGATTTTGTAATGAACTTATACGTAAAATGAGAGGAAAAAAAAATCAGGAGTTAAGAATTTCAAACTCCCTCAAAAGCAAAATAAGTCAAAAAAAAAAAAAAAAAAAAAACCTTTGTCTGATAATTAAAATAGCCGTTTAAAACATAAACAAATAATAATATTGAATTAAAAAAAAATAGTGAAGAAAAGCTTCCATGGTTTTAATCAATTCTTATCGGGGAAGGGGGGATCAAAACTTACAGATCCAGGCCTGCTTTTACTCATTGTTATTAGGTAAAAGGACTGTTATCGCTGTATTGAGCTAGTAAAATTAACATGTTTATAAATCACTTTTTCATAATTTCGAATGATTGCAACTTTCAAAACTGAAATTTATTTACAGTTTTGAAATAAATTGAGAAAAAAAACCCCATTAAATCCAAAAAACATCGCTCAGAGTACATTGTGCTAAGTCGCCTAAAGTGGTAGACAGAAGCCACGTTTAGGATCAACCCTTCATTTGAGAGCCTGGAAACCCTGTTCAACTTTTCCAAGAGAAAGTTGCATGAAAGCTTGAAGTTGAACGGGTAGGTTGAGTGAATTTCGTTACGTGTGACATGGCCTTTAAGCTCTGATTTGAATGTCAATAATTTCATTTACATTAAACTATGAGGTTGATACTATAGGCCATGTCACACGTAACGCAATTCGCTCAACCTACCGAGGGATTCGAACCTACCCGTTTAAAGGCCATGTCACACGTAGCGAAATTCGTTCAACCTGACGATCAACTTCGGTTCGACTCAACCGCGAGAGCGAATTCCGACCGGAAAATCCCCGTGTGCTATGCTTTCCGAGGTTGAACGTATTCCATTCAACTTTTTATCTTCTCGGCAAAAAAGTTGGATCAACCTCAACTTTCAGCCAATCAGGAGGAAGCAATCCTTTGACCTGTTACGTCAAAATACAACAAGGCCGCCTGTAACAACATCAACAGCGTGTGCAAGGAATGGAATAAACTGCTAGACTAACTTCAGGTGAGTTATTATTACTATATTTTCGTCAAAAACAAATATAAAACGTAATATTTCATAAACCTCGACCTTATTATTGTGTTAAAAGGTCAATTTCTAGTTCAAAGTCGTCGTAAGAATTTCCTTGCCAAATTCGCCAATCTCGTAGTGTGCAATCTTGCCAAATCAATGAATGTTTGTAAACAATCTGAAGCAAGAGCAACGGTAATGGTCAATCAGTAGAAATCACCCCGGCCGTGTTGCTCGACATTTTTGATTTTCCTATTTTTTTACTAGTTAATTCTCGCTACTAGGCGAGTTCAAAAGTGTTAAAAGAAATTTTTTGAGGCTCATACTTTTTTTTTAACCCACCATTTTAAGTTTGCTTGGTTGCCGTTTTCGGACCAAAAACAAGTTTTACGTAAATGCATCTAACTCGGTTAATTTTACAGTTATCAGGACAAAACAAAATCCTACATCACCAGAAGGATGCCCCAGATACGATTTGCTTGCAAAATATTATCTAAATGGTGAGAAAGGTGAAGAAAAAAAATAACAATTACAAACTGAAAATTAGCATAAAATACGAGTTTTAGTGCAACAAAATTAGTAAAAGGAGGAGAGTCACAGCTATATTTTTTTTTCTTGTGTAGATATAATATAGGACTACTTGTTGTAGGAATTTTAAACTTCAGAACTTTGTCCTTTTTTTTTTTTTTGCAAACTTTTTCAAAAATGGAAAAAATCGAATTTTGGCTAAGTGTAAAATCAAATATCCCAAAAGGGACTAGTGAAAAATTATGAAATTGATACAGGTAACACCTTTTTTATGACATGAAAATATGATTACAATTTGATGACTGAGACTCAACTGGTGTCAGAGTTATAGTGCATCAAAGTTGGCCAAATATTGCATTACACATACACAAAGTTAAATATTAATTCATAGATAAGTTTCACTTTCCAAACATTTAATAGCAACAAAAGTTCATCTTCTTTAATAAATTAAATTCATGCAATAGAAATATGCACAAAAAATAAACAAATAAATAAACTAAATAAATGTTTAGCTCCTTTGTCCTAAATATTTAAGTATATACACATCATAAATCAATTGTTATTAATAACAACACATTTTTTTTTTGCTACAATTTATCATCTTTTACTTAAATTTTCTTCTGCATATAATATACCCGACACCCAGTTATCACATTCAGAGGCTGGAGGCAGATGTTATCACTGAGATGACATCTGCCTCCAGCTCGGTTATTCGCTCTTCCGGACTGATGAGTTCTAATAAAAACGAAACTGTGTCTCTGGATATGATAACCGGGCTGTCTGGTATAACATGTGGGTTGTTTAAAAACAGCACACACACCATGCCTATACTTTACGGAAATACATTGATTTTACATTTCATAAAAGATAGGGGGTACTTTGCCTGTCCTCCACCCTGTATAATATTCATGTTATATATATTTGTCTAATTTGTTTTCATAATTTTAGATTATAAGAGAAAGAATTTCAAGTTATTGTGTACAGATGCAGTTCTAGAGGTTGCAGTCAAAAACTGTTTGTTCCAGGGCGAAGTTAATTATTGTTGAACTTTGAAATAAAATTGAAATTATGTATTAATATTAATACATATGAATGTGTGTGTGTATGAAACTTATTGTAAATAAAGTTTATGATCGCTGAGATGACATCTGCCTCCAGCTCGGTTATTCGCTCTTCCGGACTGATGAGTTCTAATAAAAACGAAACTGTGTCTCTGGATATGATAACCGGGCTGTCTGGTATAACATGTGGGTTGTTTAAAAACAGCACACACACCATGCCTATACTTTACGGAAATACATTGATTTTACATTTCATAAAAGCTAGGGGGTACTTTGCCTGTCCTCCACCCTGTATAATATTTATGTTACATATATTTGTCTAATTTGTTTTCATAATTTTAGATTATAAGAGAAAGAATTTCAAGTTATTGTGTACAGATGCAGTTCTAGACGTTGCAGTCAAAAACTGTTTGTTCCAGGGCGAAGTTAATTATTGTTGAACTTTGAAATAAAATTGAAATTATGTATTAATATTAATACATATGAATGTGTGTGTATGAAACTTATTGTAAATAAAGTTTATGTATAAATTTTATGTGTCAGTTTCTCTAAAGAATACTAGAAAAAAGGAACTATTTTTAAATTTTTTTTTCTCTTTCTTGGTATATATTGTAAAAGATAATGTTCTTTCAGTATGCTCTGTAAAAACATCTATGAAGCATTGTTCTTCTCAGAGAACAAAAGTAAAACAACTCACAATTTCTTACTTAATTGAATGTACCTGCATGACTCAATTAAATCAATAGAACCATTTAACTCCAATTTTTCAAACTATGAAAAGTAGTACAAACCTGCCTAAATCAGTAAAAAAGTTGGTATTCTTGCGTTCTATGTAACTTGTGAACTATGCATTAAGTACTTGATACTCTTCACTATATAAAAATTTAAGTTTTGATTTTTTTTGAAGTAATAAATTTCATGTGCATGTGTTGGAAAGATAAAATAGAATGGGTCATGTACAAAGGTTTCATATAAAAACAGTAGCATGTATACATAAAAGTAGAAAATTTTGTTATTCCACTTTTTGTGTATTGCTTTTTAGCAATACACAAAAGATTTCTATTTCAACAACTACACTTGGTGTACATTCAATAGCAAAATAATAATACTTAGACGAGGTTGGGGTTTTGACAAAAAAAAAAAAAAAAAACCTGTTTTTGACATGACTTGTTAAAAAGTCCAATACTGACATTGATAATTTTTAGAAACACATATGGTTTCCTGATGCTGAAAAATTATTTCACATTATATCATTAAAATTAATAGTTCAATTAATAAGTTTGATTAAAGTTAATTGATAAATTTTCCTGCAAACTTGTTACACTGTAAAAGTAGTTATGGATAACTGTTACAGCTTGTTTTCAAAGTAATTTTGTTTTAAACTTTTTAATAACTTAATTTATTTGTAACAATTAGATACAATTAATTTTATCAATCAAAAAGGCTTTCTGGGAAAGGATTTATGCAATGTCTCTTTTCTTTTGAGTAAAAATGAAACTAAGTTGATCAGCACTCAATAGTTAAGTATAATAGTATCTAAATATTTTGAATGGTGCTATTTACTTTTTTTATGTTGTTTCTTTTTTCTCTAATATAAATATTCTCTGTTTATAGAGGAACTAATAGTTGCTTGATACAACCAAAGACATAAGTGTCAAAAACTTAAATACCAACTCTAATGGCTTTTGTAGCGGTTATCTCTCAATTCAGGATGTCTCAGCAAAAATATGATGGGAAAGTTTTAGACAAAACAATATACCCCTGTTCAGCATCAATAGAGAGGATATTCTTCAGTTTTAAATTGATCCATTCCAAACTTAGAAATAGACATGGTGTGCAAAAGGATTTGAAATTAGTATTTTATCACTGCATGCTTTAAGGAGAAAAGATTTAGAGAGGGAATAAATGTAAATGTTGACTAAAGATGCAAATTTTATTAAAGTTTGAAAATTAAACTAGACAAATGTATGCATTGCCTTGCACTTTCAGCTTTAAAAAATTTAAGGAATAAATAGTCATTATTATTGTTACTATTCAATGTACTGCTATTTCCAATACTTGTTATCTTATACTAATAGTAGCTCTTTTATTCATCTCTCTCATTCTACAGACAAGCAGCTTGTTGAATCAACATTCTGTTTGGGATTTTTTACTAAACATATATTTTTTTTATCTAAAATAGTCGAAAAGTTTCCTCTAGTGTATGAAATCCAAATACTTTTAACTGAGAATCATCTGTTGTAGTAATTTTATAGTATACAAATTTTTTAGTCAGGTTTTGAGCGGATAAGTGTTTAAAAGTAATAACTCAGAAATGTCGATTTACTTGGTTTATAATTGCTGTTATTAAATTTTGTCACATATTTTAAAGTGGTAGACAAGTTTACTGGTTTAAAAATCACAACTTTTACATTAATAGACAAGTTATTTATAAATATTGACTCTTACTCAGGTCCAGATCTGCATGCCCGCAGGTGGGGGGGGGGGGGGGGGGCGCAACGACCCAAGAAATTGGAAAACTTTTTAAATAAACGAATACACTTAAACCTTCAACGCTGCAAACACATTTGGGACATTTCTGTAAAGTATCAGGATACTTAAAAGATTTTATTTTGGAAAATCAGCAAATGTGAAATAATTACATAGAATTACCTTAACATGAGCCACGAAAATGTGCGTTTCAAATAAAATTATTTAAAAAAAACCTTTAAATACATTATGAAAAGCAGCAAGACTAATCAAAGTGTAAAAAACGTAATAGTTACATAAGAATTACCAACATTTGCAAAAAAAAAAAAAAAAAAAAAACTTGTTATTGGACCCAGAAAGATGGATAAAACAAAATTTTTATTGTAAAAAGTTTCTTACGGTCCATTGATTTTGTAATGAACTTATACTTTAAATGAGAGGAAAAAAAATCAGGAGTTAAGAATTTCAAACTCCCTCAAAAACAAAATAATTTAAAAAAAAAGTTTAAAACCTGTGACCCTCTTCCTCCAGTCAACTCTGAGTTGAATTCTGAAACTTTGAATTCAAATTATGTTTTTCGCAATCACGAGTTGCGACAAGATCCTACTCATTAGAGTTATTGTTTCTAGAAATGCCCCCCCCCCCGAGCATGCCCCTCCTCCTATGTGGCTATGTGTGTACAGTTGTGTGTGTGCAGGCTTAAGTGTGTGCACGTAGGCCTGTGTATGTGTTTAAAGGCTCGTGCGTGTAGGCGAGGGTGTATGAGCATGCGTGTGTAGGACATGGACGCCACTACCCTGCAGAAGTGGATTCCGGGGAACAGTGCTCAGGACCACTGCAGCCGTGCCGCCGCCGGTGGGCGGTGGTGCTGCTGATCCAAGCTGAAAAAGGAACCACAACGTCAAGGACTGTCAAATGAGAACAATAAGCAATGGTGATTGATCAAAAAAAAAAAAAAAAACCTTTGTATGATCATCAAAATATCGAGTTGAAACATAAATAAATAATAATATTGAATTTTAAAAAAATAGTGAAGAAAAGCTTCCATGTTTTTATTCAATTCTTATCGGGGGAGGGGGGATCAAAACTTACAGATCCAAGCCTGCTTTTACTCATTGTTATTAGGTAAAAGGGCTGTTATCGCTGTATTGAGCTAGTAAAATCAAAATGTTTATAAATCACTTTTTCATAATTTCGAAAGATTGCAACTTTCAAAACTGAAATTTATTTACAGCTTTGAAATAAATTAAGAAAAAAAAAACCTCATTAAATCCAAAAAACATCGCTCAGAGTACATTGTGCTAAGTCGCCTAAAATGGTAGACAGAAGACACGTTTAGGATCAACCCTTCATTTGAGAGCCTGGAAACCCTGTTCAACTTCTCCAAGAGAAAGTTGAATGAAAGCTTGAAGTTGAACGGGTAGGTTGAGCGAATTTCGTTACGTGTGACATGGCCTTAAAGGTTTTAAACGGCTATTTTAATTATCAGACAAAGGTTTTTTTTTTTTTTTTGACTTATTTTGCTTTTGAGGGAGTTTGAAATTCTTAACTCCTGATTTTTTTTCCTCTCATTTTACGTATAAGTTCATTACAAAATCAATGGACCATAAGAAACTTTTTACAATAAAAAATTTTGTTTTATCCATCTTTCTGGGTCTTAGCAAGTTTTTTTTTTTTTGCAAATGTAGGTAACTCTTATGTAACTATTACGTTTTTTACACTTTGATTAGTCTTGCTGCTTTTCATAATATATTTAAAGGTTTTTTTAAATAATTTTATTTGAAACGGACATTTTCGTGGCTCATATTAAGGTAATTCTATGTATTTATTTCACATTTGCTGATTTTCCCAAATAAAATCTTTTAATTATCCTGATACTTTACAGAAATTCCCAAATGTGTTTGCAACGTTGAAGGTTTAAATGTATTCGTTTATCTAAAAAGTTTTCCAATTTCTTGGGTCGTTGCCCTGACCCCCCAACTGCGGGCATGTAGATCTGGACCTGAGTAAGAGTCGATATTTATAAATAACTTGTCTAATTATGTAAAAGCTGTGATTTTTAAACCAGTAAACTTGTCTACCACTTTAAAATATGTGACAAAATTTAATAACAGCAATTATAAATCAAGTAAATGGACATTTCTGAGTTATTACTTTTAAACACTTATCTGCCCAAAACCTGACTAAAAAATTTGTATTTAGTATGAAATTGCTACAACAAATGATTCTCAGTTTAAAGTATTTTGATTTCATACACTAGAGGAAACTTTTCGACTCTTTTGGATTAAAAAAAATATATGTTTAGTAAAAAATCCCAAACAGAATGTTGATTCAACAAGCTGCTTGTCTGTAGAATGAGAGAGATGAATAAAAGAGCTACTATTAGTATAGGATAACAAGTAATGGAAATAGCAGTATATTGAATAGTAACAATAATAATGACTATTTATTCCTTAATTTTTTTTAAAGCTGAAAGTGAAAGGCAATGCATACATTTGTCTAGCTTAATTTTCAAACTTTAATAAAATTTGGATCTTTAGTCAACATTTACATTTATTCCCACTCTAAATCTTTTCTCCTCAAACCATGCAGTGATAAAATACTAATTTCAAATCCTTTTGCACACCATGTCTATTTCTAAGTTTGGAATGGATCAATTCAAAACTGGAGAATATCCTCTCTATTGATGCTGAACAGGGGTATATTGTTTTGTCTAAAACTTTCTCATCATACTTTTGCTGGGACATCCTGAATTGAGAGATAACCGCTACAAAAGCTATTAGAGTTGGTATTTAAGTTTTTGACATTTATGTCTTTGGTTGTATCAAGCAACTATTAGTTCCTCTATAAACAGAGAATATTTATATTAGAGAAAAAATTAATAACATAAAAGAAGTAAATATCACCATTCAAAATATTTAGATACTATTATACTTAACTATTGAGTTCTGATCAACTTAGTTTCATTTTTACTCAAAAGAAAAGAGACATTGCATAAATCCTTTCCCAGAAAGCCTTTTTGATTGATAAAATTAATTGTATCTAATTGTTACAAATGAATTAAGTTATTAAAAAGTTTAAAACAAAACTACTTTGAAAACAAGCTGTAACTGTTATCCATAACTACTTTTACAGTGTAACAAATTTACAAGAAAAATTATCAATTAATTAAATCAAACTTATTAATTAAACTATTAATTTTAATGATATAATGTGAAATAATTTTTCAGCATCAGGAAACCATATGTTTTTATAAAAACTATCAATGTCAGTACTGGAGTTTTTAACAGGTCATTTCAAAAACAGGTTTTTTTTTTTTTTTTTGTCAAAAACCCAACCTCGTCTAAGTATTATTATTTTGCTATTGAATGTACACCAAGTTTAGTTGTTAAAATAGAAATCTTTTTAGCAATGCACAAAAAGTGGAATAACAAAATTTTCTACTTTTATATATACATGCTACTTTTTTTATATGAAACCTCTGTACATGACCCATTCTATTTTATCTTTCCAACACATGCACATAAAATTTATTACTTTTAAAAAAAATCAAAACTTAAATTTTTAAATAGTGAAGAGTATAAAGTACTTATTGCATAGTTTACAAGTTACATAGAACGCAAGAATACCAACTTTTCTACTGATTTAGGCAGGTTTGTACTACTTTTCATAGTTTGAAAAATTGGACTTAAAATGGTTCTATTGATTTAATTGAGTCATGCAGGTACATTCAATTAAGTAAGAAATTGTGAGTTGTTTTACTTTTGTTCTCTGAGAAGAACAATGCTTCATAGATGTTTTTACAAAGCATACTGAAGGAACATTATCTTTTATAATATATACCAAGAAAGAAAAAAAAAATAAAAAAGTTCATTTTTTTCTAGTATTCTTTAGAGAAACTGACACATAAAATTTATACATAAACTTTATTTACAATAAATTCCATACACACACACACACTCATATGTATTAATACATAATTTCAATTACATTTCAAAGTTCAACAATAATTAACTTCGCCCTGGAACAAACAGTTTTTGACTGCAACCTCTATAACTGCATCTGTAAACAATAACTTGAAATTCTTTCTCACATAATCTAAAATTAAGAAAACAAATTAGACAAGTATATATAACATGAATATTATACAGGGAGGAGGACAGGCAAAGTACCCCCTAGCTTTTATGAAATGTAAAATCAATGTATTTCGTAAAGTATAGGCATGGTGTGTGTGCTGTTTTTAAACAATCCACATGTTATACCAGACAGCCCGATTATCATATCCAGAGACTACAGTTTCGTTTTTATTGGAACTCATCAGTCCGGAAGAGCGAATAACCGAGCTGGAGGCAGATGTCATCTCAGCGATAACATCTGCCTCCAGCCTCTAAATGTGATAACCGGGTGTCTGGTATTTTATATACAGAAGAAAACTTAAGTAAAAGATGATAAATTGTAGCAAAAAAAAAAAAAAATGTGTTGTTATTAATAACAATTGATTTATGATGTGTATATACTTAAATGTTTAGGACAAAGGAGCTAAACATTTATTTCATTTATTCATTTGCTTATTTTTTGTGCATAATTCTATTGCATGAATTTAATTTGCTCAAGAAGATGAACTTTTGTTTCTATTAAATGTTTGGAAAGTGAAGCTTATCTATGAATTAATATTTAACTTTGTGTATGTGTAATGCAATATTTGGCCAATTTTGATGCACTATAACTCTGACACCAGTTGAATCTCAGTCACCAAATTGTAATCATAGGTTCATATAATAAAACGGTGCTACCTGCTACCTGTATCAATTTCATTGTTTTTCACTCGTTCCCACTTGAAATAATTTG
Source organism: Uloborus diversus (assembly GCF_026930045.1). Lineage (NCBI taxonomy): Eukaryota > Metazoa > Arthropoda > Arachnida > Araneae > Uloboridae > Uloborus > Uloborus diversus. Next base: position 176,902,164 of record NC_072731.1, read on the forward strand.
CTTTAAACTTTGCGAAAATGCAATATTTGGCCAACTTTAATGCTCTATAACTCTAGTACCAGTTGAGTCTCAGTCATCAAATTGTAATCATATTTTCATGTCATAAAAAAGGTGTTACCTGTATCAATTTCTTAATTTTTCACTAGTCCCTTTTGAGATATTTTACTTTAAACTTAGTCAAAATTCGATTTTTTCCATTTTTGAAAAAGTTTGCAAAAAAAAAAAAAGGACAAAGTTCTTAAGTTTAAAATTCCTACAACAAGTAGTCCTATATTATATCTACAGAAGAAAAAAAATATAGCTGAGACTCTCCTCCTTTTACTAATTTTGTTGCACTAAAACTCGTATTTTATTCTAATTTTCAGTTTGTAATTGTTATTTTTTTTCTTCACCTTTCTCACCATTTAAATAATATTTTGCAAGCAAATCGTATCTGGGGCATCCTTCTGGTGATGGATTTTGTTTTGTCCTGATAACTGTAAAATTGACCGAGTTAGATGCATTTACGTAAAACTTGTTTTTGGTCCAAAAACGGCAACTAAGCAAACTTAAAGTGGTGGGTTAAAAAAAAGTATGAGCTTAAAAAATTTTCTTTTAACACTTTTGAACTCACCTAGTAGTGAGAATTAACTAGTAAAAAAATTAGGAAAATCAAAAATGTCGAGCAACACGGCCTGGGTGATTTCTACGGATTGACCCATTACCGTTGCTCTTGCTTCAGATTGTTTATAAACATTCATTGATTTGGCAAGATTGCACACTACGAGATTGGCGAATTTGGCAAGGAAATTCTTACGACGACTTTGAACTAGAAATTAACCTTTTAACACAATAATAAGGTGGAGATTTATAAAATATTACGTTTTATATTTGTTTTTGACGAAAATATAGTACTAATAACTCACCTGAAGTTATTCTAGCAGTTTATTCCATTCCTTGCACACGCTGTTGATGTTGTTACAGGCGGCCATGTTGTATTTTGACGTAACAGGTCAGAGGATTGCTTCCTCCTGATTGGCTGAAAGTTGAGGTTGATCCAACTTTTTTGCCGAGAAGATAAAAAGTTGAATGGAATACGTTCAACCTCGGAAAGCATAGCACACGGGGATTTTCCGGTCGGAATTCGCTCTCGCGGTTGAGTCGAACCGAAGTTGATCGTCAGGTTGAACGAATTTCGCTACGTGTGATATGGCCTTTAGATGCATACAACGTTAAAAATTCAATTTGAAAATCAAATTATCCAATAGTTGCGATTTCTAAAGTAAGATTACTTAAAAATCCCATTAAAAAAAAGAAAGAAAGGAAAGGAATTACTTGATACCCTATAATGTTTAACAAATTGTTGTTGATCAAATCCTGTGCTTTCAATTTTTGAAAGAATAGAGATGAGTGAGAGAAATAGTTTTGAGTCAAAAAAAAAAAAAAAAAAAAAAAAAAAAATGTTTGCTAAGTCAAAAAACTTTTCTTGAGAAGGGGCGGTCCCCCCTCCTCCAGGGTGACACCTCAACTTAATTTCAGAGTTAAAAAAAAATGAAATAATTTAATTCTGAAAAATTTACACAATAATAAATCTTTAATTTCATCTTAAAAATTTCAGCAAAAATATTGCACATTACCGCGGAGAGAGTTCTGGTACATGTACGTCTTGAGCAAATTTTACAGAAAATGCGGAGATATACAGCTTTGTACGAATAGCTTTTACTATACCAACATTTCTTGGCTCAATTTTTAATTTTAATTTTATTGGCAGCTTCAGAATTAACCTTAATATGAAGATTTTAGGATTAACTACAATTGTTGAGTGTTGTAACCAATAAATCATGTACTAATTTTATTTTGTACTTTTCAGTGATAACCAAGATTTCTTAGATTAAAGTCTTTAGATTGAAAAAAAAAAAAAAACATTTTTATTTTATCGTATCTTTTGGATTTGCGCTTTCGTGCCAGCACTTATTTGAATTGACCAAGCACCCTCAGAAGTTTCCCGACTTGCTCAAGGGACATATACATTCCTTTTTACTATTTTATAACTGAGATCGAGGTAAAAAAGATTTTATTATTTTTATTTGAAAGTGATTACTTAGAAAATGATAGGCAACAAAACTTTTTTTGACAATTGCTGTCCGTTAAATAATGTTAGAAAATAAACAAACTAGGAGACAGCGTAGGTAGCTGGTAGCTGTTACATAAAGTTTGATAAACGATGAAGCCAACTGGTTGCCACAATGGCAGTTATTTTCTTATTAGTAGGCCTTTATACATGTAATTAAATTAATTGGTAGTCAGTTAAAAAAAAAAAATACAAGGATTGTCAGTGAAAATTAAAGAAAAAAAAGAAACCCGCAGTCGGAGTCAGCATGTTTTCGAACGATTCCGACTCCGACTAACTTACTCCAAAATCATTCCGACTCCGACTCTTCTACTGCGACTCCGACTCCACACTCCTGGTCACGAGCAGTGGGGTTCTGGAGCTCTTCCCAAAAAAATGTTTCGAAATTGAAGTCCTAGGAAACGAAGTTTTTAAGCGATATTCAGTGACGAAGGATTTAAACGCTCTCCTTCTTAAATTTTTCGAAATTGTAATTTTTTCATTTTTAGATTTTCTACGAAAGCATTCGGGCCCTAAGTCGGGAAATTTTTCGTAATTGACGTCTTAAAAATGTGACGATTGACCATATTTTGTAACGTTAAGGTTTCGGAAATTTTTCAAATTTAAAGTTCCAAAAATGCAATATTAAAATATTCACGATGTTTTTTGAATGCGAAATGTTTTGTAGTTCTTCTTTGGATGTCTCTCGAAATTGAAGCCCTGAAAACGAGATTTGAGACACTCTTTAAAGGTTTCGGCTGGGGAAAGGGGACTTCCAAAGCGAAGCATTAAGAAGGCTTTCTTATTTTTACACCGACTAGAAAAGAGAAAAAAAAAAAAAGGGTGGGGGCGGAGGGGATGTAATTAACTGATCTACAAGCCGCCACGATTGAAAAATTTAATTTTAAGGCTCTTTTCAAAAGAAATTCAGATTTTTTTCTCGACATTCTTTTTTTCACCTTATTAAAATGACTTCGTTTTCCCAAGGTCCTTTCGATTATTCTCTTTAATTATAAGAGATGTTTTTAAAAAACATTCTAATCAGCCTTCTGGGGGGAGGGGGCATGGACTCTGTGTTCCACCCCCTCTGGTTGCGTCACTGAATTGTAGAAGCTTTAAATTTTATGATCAACTCTACACCAAATGAATATAAAAGATAGTTTAATCAGGTTTGTGTTCAAAAAGACTTATTTTGAAAGATTACTACTGGAAAACAGATGCAAAAAGCAAGTACAAAAATTTGGGAGATTGGAAATGGCCAGGATAACTGGAACTACGACAGGGAAGCTGTATTGTGCCATATCTATGAGCCTTTAAGTACGAAGAAAAATAATTATTCAGTCCCCGAACTCGAATTTAAGAGTGATGTGCAAAATTACTGTTACAGGGTTTAAAAACAGTGCTTCTACTTCTGTTCAATTATTTTCAAAATAGGAGATTTTCCTTTAAAATAAATATGTTTTCTAAAATGTCCTAAATATATTAGTTTTAAAGAATAGATTTTTTTCAGGAATAAAATGATGCAAAGTTAATGAGTTTAAAATTAAAAGTGACTGAAACATGGTCATTATTGAAATGCTTTCAAAACGAGCGTTTAAGCGCAGCAGGGGGAGGGGGAATTAAGTAGGCACGAAAAAACTTTGATACGTACAAGAAATATAACGTTTGAAAAGTTAAAATCTGTTTTACTACTTATCCCCAACTGTTTTGAGATTTTATGAAAAATGTGAGAGCTGTTTTCTAAAACCAATAGAAAATACACATTTTCAACAAAATCCCTGTCGTAATTTAGCGATTTATTGAGTGAATACAATTTTTGCTGAAAAATTCATATTGAAGAATATATTTTTAGGAATTAAATAGTTTAATATTGAGATGCATTTCAAGGAAACAGTGACCAAGATATGCTCATAATCAAAAACGCGCGAAAAACCAACTTAGGGAAGAGGGGGGAGGTAGGGGACCAAAATGGAAGGGGGACTTTTGAGCTTATGCTCCTTTCATTGGTACTAATTATGAACAAAAATCACTATGTCCCTAATTTCTTCCGACAGAAACCTTTTATTGAGTGGTGAAAGAAGAAATCTTCTAGTGCGTTAGCAAGTTGGTGCTTGCTATCTTGTCGCGCGTTCTTTGCGTTAAGTTGACTGTATATAATTCCATATATGTACATACCTTTGGAAAGCTTAGGAATTGCTCTTAAAACTGCATATATATTTTTTCAAATAATGAATATTAGACGTGAGAAGCCCCCAATCTTACATCAATAAAAACGAAAAATGATAAAAAATGACGTAATTGCTCAAATTACAAAAAAAAAAAAAAAAATGATTGTATAAAAATTTTTTATGGTAATTTCTCATTTGCCACATTATAACGATTAAAAATATGTTAAGTTTAAAAGATTTTAATAACATTTAACGGAGATAAAGGTGTTTGTTTAAAAACCTATAATTTTACACTTAAGGGGAGCTAGGGGGGGTAAGCTCAAGGGGGAGAGGCGGGGACTTTTGGGATAATACTCCCCTCTGTAGGTGCCAACACCGGGCAAAAATTCAGCTTGTCCCTAATTTGTTGCGACATTAGGTCATTTTTGACCTTTATTGACTGGGCTATAATTTACACGGCATTGATGGAAGAAGTAAAAAAGGCTGCAACTTCCTTAAAAAGTGAAATATTGAAGTGGCCGTTTTCCACAGTGTTGTCATACAAGTTAACTAAATTGTGGAATCTTTTCAGACTTGTAAGAATTTGCATAGTAGGAAAACATCATTTTCCCCACCGTGCCCCTTGTCCCACTGTACCCCGGTCTCCCCTATGTACGTTGAGCGAAGCTAATCGATAAATAAAGAATTATACTTTTAGTATGTAAGCGTTATTTTTATCAAGCATGATTTTAACATTAAACGAGTTGATGTGTGCATCACATGACTTCCTTTTACTCCATTTTAATGTCATTTCCCTATTACTGGCAATTTTAATGTGATTCAATAGTTTACTTTCTAAATATCACCAACAGTGGCCAAATTGAAATCAGATTTAAAAAAAAAATCGCCAACTTTGTCTCCAAGTTGGTGACAAAACTTGGTGAAAAAAACACTGGCGATATATCGCCAAGTGTGCGCCAAATTATAAAACCACTCGAGTTTACATCGAAATTAGCAATGATTTCCCCCCAAAAAAGAGCAAAAGACCTCTTTAAAAACACCCGAATGCAACCAAAAGGGGAGGTGCACAACTAGAACTCATTAGGAGTCTACGTACCAAATTTCAACTTTCTAGGACAAACCGTTCTTGAGTTATGCGAGATACATACACATATACGCACATACATACGTGCATACAGACGTCACGCGAAAACTCGTTGTAATTAACTCAGGAATCGTGAAAATGGATATTTCGCGTGTCTATACGTTCTTAGGCCTTTATCCACGTGTAGTCGAGTCGAAAAAAAAAAAAAAAAAAACTCAAAATTCATTCGGGGGTTAGTAAAAGGGAAATTAAGGTCGATTTTTGAGTGAATTTTTTTTTTTGCGAATACAATACTTCCTTTTTTGTAAAAGGAAGTAAAGCGATCACACAAGAGTTTTCGTAAATTGGTGCATTTTTGAAAGATATTGTATTTCTCAACAAAATATCTTAATTTTTTTTTCGTGCGGACAGAATGAATGCCAAAATTTGAGAAATATGAAGTATAGTAATAGTAGTTTTGTACATGAAGGCATTTATGCTCAGATACCAGATTATACGAATGAGGACTATATACTAGATTTTATACATGGAAATACTTTTCCGGGTGTAGTGATTCGGAGAGTCTAAAATACTTCAGTCAATAGATTTACAGTAGAAATGTTGTACAGATCCAATTCAGGGACATGTAACACTACCATAAAATGCAAATTACACTTTGTAACAAAGAGCAAGAAATATGATTTGTTACTTCTATGAGAAAAATCGGAAGCAATTTTTATGGGTCAGTAATACAGTTGTCACGATCCTGTTAATATGAAGCAAGATTAATTCCTATAAAAGTTTCTTAATCGATGGATGCATTTAATTTTGTTCTAAGATATTCATTGATTTGACCGTTACTTAAGAAATTTGCTTCTTTAAAAGCGTAAAAACATAAAACATTAAATTTGCTTCATACATTTTGTTTAATTCCCATTATTGCACAAAAAACTTCTGTCCCTTTTTACACTTTTTTGATTCACAAATATCAATTAAATTGCTCCAGCAACATTCCACATTCCATTTAAGTAAATATCATTTAGTTGTTTTTTTCTCCATCTGATCATCAAACACATCAGCTTTTTATCATCTCAAAGTAAAAAAAAAAAAAAAACATATTATTAGTAGAAGCAGTTTCCGCTTTAAGAATTAAATTCAAACGGAGGAAAAAAAACTGACTAATGATTCTTTTGGTGATAAAATATTGACAATTAAACTGACGTTTTGAATTGTTGAGTAAGAAGAATCAAATGTAGTCTAGAGCTAAAAATGCACTTACGTTTTCTTTACTTTTATTGTATTTGTGTATTTGGTGATCTTACATTAAGTAAACGAGTACTTTTTAATTCTGAAGAACTTTTTAAAGAAGTTCTGGTGTTTCTTTTGAAATTTCGTCAACGTTAGTGGTTTTTGAAGCACTTGTTGTGAGAAGTTGTGCGGCTGAGTGAAATGAAGGAAAAAAAATCGACTTAAAAATGCGTTCTACCTGCTCATGCGCAGAACGTTGTTGATAAAACATCGTTGAACAATTTGACTGTAGCGAAGACTCCGTGGCGCATCCAGCGCGTTCGGCTGTTTACCGTTCTTAAAACCGCTAATTACCGTCGTTCTCCAAATTTAAACTACCAATCACGCGATTCAAATCCCACCGGGAGAGTGACATTTTAAAAAAATTTTACACATCTTAAATTTTTAAACACTTTTAGATGTCGTATCTACTTGTAAAAATACTGCAATCAACGTCTTTGAACCTGCACAAAAGCATTTCATGAATAGGTTTTATTTTAAACTAGTGGTACCCCGCACGGCTTTGCCCGTAGTAGAGAATTAAAAGGTCATTTGGTTTGCCTGCATGTTTACAAATAATGGATGATGAATTTCTTGCCAATTGGCTATGTTAATTTGCTCGTCCATGGTCGCATATGCTGCCGTGCAAAGCACAAAAGTCGTATCTGTACTTTTTATCAAAATTGAGTTACGGTCACCAGATGATTCTTTGCTACATATTTGGCCTAAATACAATGTTTAATGGTCACTTGTAAATCAGAAATATTTTTCAAAAATTTTTGAAAAAGTTGCATTTGAATCAAATACACTATGGCGCAAAGCTTTAAACGGCAATTTCTCATTTTGAACTGTTCAGATGCAGATGCGACTTTTGAGCTTAGCACTGCAGTATGGTAGTTTTCTCGTCCACGTTATGCTAATTTGCTAGTCCACGTTATGGTAATTTGCTTGGTAAAATTTTCTTGAAATTGGAACAGAAAAAGAACAAAATTGAATTTTCAAAAAATCGCTTCGATGTGCACTGCATACCCCCATGCTACGAACTAATTCTGTGCCTAATTTTATGAAAATCGGCCGAACGGTCTTGGCGCTATGAGCGTCACAGACATCCAGACATCAGGACATCCAGGCAGAGATCCAGAATTTCAGCTTTTTTATTAGTAAAGAATATTTTTTAATTTTTTGTTATAAAAATGGCAGTCACGGAACTGGCTGGCAGAAGCTATGCTTCTATGCTTTTATTGAATAACATTAGCTTATAATATTGAAGTTACATTGAAACAGCAAATCGAATTAAGTTTCAATTAATTCAGTTAAACTAAATCAATTTCAACATTATCAGCTTACTAGCTGAACTTGAAAAACATAAATACTTTGTTTTTACTTTCTTCTATATCTAATATATAGAAGAAAGTATTGGATTCGTGCAAATTTTCGAATTTCGAATTTTGACGGATTCGAACGTTTTGAGGTGTGCTGAGTCCATTTCGATTATTTTTGGAAAATGTCTGTCTATCTGTGTGTGTGTATGTATGTGTGTCCGTGTGTGTGTGTGTCGCGTCTGTGTGTGACCATTTTTTTGTGGCCGCTCTACAGCAAAAACTACCGCATGAAATCGAACGAAATTTGGTACACATATGTGCCCCTATGTGAACTTGTGCCCATTGGTTTTTGGCGCGAATTCCTCCAATGGGGGGGGGAGCAATGGGACGTTTTTTGAGTTACGCGTGCTTGCTATTCCTCAGGAAGTAACTGGCGGAATCAAACAAAATTTGGTTCATATGTTGCCATTAACAGGAATAGGTGCTAATTCAATTTTGGTGTCAATAACTCAAACGAGGGTTGAGCTATAGAACGTTTTTTGTCGTCAATTGTGACTGCTGTATCTCAAGAAATAATGAACGGAATCAAAGAAAAATTTATTGACAAGTAGCCCCTAGAGGGTATAAGTGCTGACTCTATTTTGGTGTCAATAGCTGAAAAGGGGGTGACGCAATCGAACGTTCTTTTTTTGATTGTGAGTTCCGTATCTCAAGAAGTAATGCTACCTTCTGGATGAAATTTGGAATAAATGTCAATCCATATGTAAACAGGCGTTGGTTCAATTTTGGCGCCAATTGCTCCATGGGGGGCATTTTTGTGTGAATAAAAATAGCTTTATAAATGCAGCAATAAGAAAGATAAATTGTAATAGACTGATGTCTGTCTATTTCGCGTGATTTTAACTGTTGAAAATTAACCAGAAAATCTCGATGATTTAAAATTTTTAACTGTTGCCATCTTGCGTTTGTCAACAAATAAAATATTTGTAATTAATTCAAGCAAGGCTTTAAAAATAACTTTCAATTTTCACTCTTTCCTTTGCTTTCGTAATAATTCAGACATTGGGATGGTCGTCAAGTTTTTGCATGTGTAATTTTGTTTTTGTTGGGAATATTGCTTCCTCATCAAGCATGTGGAAGGATCAGAAAAAAAAGGAAAAATATAGAAGAAAGTTTCGTGATAGCCACAACATACTAGTTTTAATTCAACAACCTGTCATTCTTCTGAAAGGGCGATAAGTTCCAATCTCTTCTTCTGTATGTTCCCTTACAACTTTGAACTGGAATATCTCCTTGAGTTTTGATTGCACAAATGTCAAGGTTTTGTGCCACTAATAGTTTCCGATGGAGATTTTTTCTCTAAATACTAGTTAGGGGACCTAGGGCCCGTATAAAAAGTTAAATTATGTATTTTTTTACTCATTTTTATTTTTGCTTCAAACTTTCAATATCTTAACTCTGCATCTGATTTTAAACATTTTTGCAATTGGATCATTGGATGCATACATCTAGGACTAACGGTTACGAAAATAAAGGTCTTGCATGTTAAAACGGAACATGCTGTATATACACTATACGACCAAAAGTATTTGGACACTTTCAAAAATTCACATTTTTACGGATTGCTTGAGTAATAAAAGACCAATTGCTCTGTAATTTTTTTCACATATAAAATATACACTTGCTGTCATTTTCCAATAACAATTAAGTCTGCCATTTATTTAGGGGACCAGCAACAAGTTGAGAAAAGGAAAAAAGGTCTTTGATCATTTTTCATTGTAAATAGCTGGGAATAAGCTATTAATTTCAGAAATAAGTTAAAAGTCTTTAGAAGATTTATTTATATATTTTCGTGAAAGCATCTTTATATCCACGGAAATATAAGCATTTCTTTCAAAAATGCAAATTATTTTGAAGGTTTTCGACTCATATCACGCAGTTTTTCGTCAAACGTTACTAAACTTTCAGAATATTTGACAGCATATTAGAGAAACATAATAATAAAATCTGAAGTTAAAAGATTGAAAATTTAATGAAATATGAACGTTTAAAGCAATTAATTTTTCACTGCACATGCACGAAAGATAGCAATTTATAACTTTATAATATGATTCTTGGATAAGCGACGAATAGTAAGGGGGCTGTTTGCAAACTGGCAACACTTTCCTGCTATCGTTGCAGAGTGATTCATGAAACGAACGGATTATTTGCGAACGATCCCTCACGATTCATGGTCTAGCCAAAAATTATTAAAAATCGGCTCATAGATCGCTGATAACTTTTTAGATTTTAAAGATATCAAGGTGGAATTTTTAAAAAAAGATGTAGGATATATATTTGGGCTTCTGGTTATGAAGGTTATAAATTGCTATCTTTCACGCATGCGCAGTGAAAAATTACTTGCTTTGAACGTTCATATTTCATTAAATTTTCAATATTTTAACTTTAAATTTTATTATGTTCCTCTGGTATGCTGTCAAATACTCTGAAAGTTTAATAACGTTTGACGGAAAACTCTGCGTGATATAAGCCGAAAACTCCTTCAAAAAAAAAAAAAAAAAAAAAAAAAAAAAAGCATTTTTGAAAAGAAATGCTTGTACCTACGTGGGTATAAGAAATACTTTCACGAAAATATAAAAATAAATTCCAGACAGGTTTTTAACTTATTTCTGAAATTTATAGCTTAATCCCAGCTATTTACAATGAAAAATGATCAAAAACCTTTTTTTGTTTCCTCAATTTGTTGTTCGTCCCCTAAATGAATAGTAGACTTAATTTTTGTCCGAAAATGGTGGCTGGAGTATACTTTTTATGTGAAAAAAATTTCAGAGCAATTGGTCTTTTATTTCTCTAGAAATCTGTAAAAATGTGAATTTTTGAAAGTGTCCCAATACTTTTGGTCATACAGTGCATGTATATGTATAGTGCTATCATGGACACTTTGCGGTACCCACGGGTCCTCTTGTGGCACCATTTGGGAAGGTTATGTTCTAGGTCACATTGTATTCATTTTCGAGTTCGCTATGAGCTTCTGATTGTACTTAATTATACTTTACTTTTTACATTGGTAATAAAAAACAGGAATGTCCAACTAGGGGGGAGAGGGTCCTGGCGCAGACTACTCCAATGAAATTTTCAAGGGCGAAGGGGGGGGGGGGTTGAGGGGTATTTTCTCTCTTTTTGGGGGAGTTCTCCCTTTTGGGCGTATTCGGGGTATTGAGGGGGAGGGTGTATCCTTGATCTTGGGAGGGGATGGGTACCATTGAAAAAAATATACTCAGCATAAAAATATTTTGTCATATTCTGTATTACAAGACTGTTTGAGATTTCTATAAAGAAGAGATTTTATTTATGAAAGTTATGAAAAAAGCATCAAATTTTATATCAAAGTTAAATAGTATACTGTCCGTGCTGTGTATTCTACTGGCGTTTCAGTGCTATTGATTACTTCGTGCATAATTAAACTTTAAGGGAAATGTAATAGGATGGCGCTTTTGTGAATAAGATTCTAAGATTCTAATAGTTAGGCATGAAGAGATAATTTATGACAGTAGAAAATATTTTTGTGTCGAGAAAATGGGAATCTTTTCTTTTAATTTTGAAAGAAATATCAAATGAAAAAAGATATTCACTTAAAAGCATCCGTATTGAAAAAAAAAAGTCTCTTTCGAAATGTTAATCCTCTAAATGTGAATCTGTATCTTTATGAAAATCTTAATTAAAACTTTAGAACGCGACATATTTGAAAATGTGAAAGCTCATAAAATGTTTGAGCAGAATTTTTCACGAGATTGCTGATGATAAAAAGTTTTCGAGACTGCACACTTGTTTTTGATTAAATATACCTGCATTCTTTCTTGAAATTTGTGTTGTTCTTAATTTGGACAAGAAAAAGTTTAACACAGAATTTAAACATTTTTCAAATAGATAATAGAATAATCATAGACATGAGAAACCGGCTCGCTAACCGGTTTCCATGTCAATGAGAAGAAGAGATAAAGATAAAGAAATAGCATTACTCGTCAATGAATGCTGGTGATATAAAAGTGAATATTTGATAAACTTTTACTTTTCTTGTCATGCTCATTATCAAGGTTATTCTCAAGTTTACATTAATTGACGAACTTAGGCAGCAGAAACTTGCTCAGATAGACGGATTCGTTAATCGGAGAACTAACAAGTTCTAGCCTCAACCCGTTCAAAACCGTGGAGAATGCCAAATGCGGTTGGTGCACGTTGAATTAGTTTTGGTCGCAAGTCCTCCAGGGCTTTAAAGGCCCCTCGGGTTTGCTAACACTTAAAAAACCAACCGAGGTCTAAATTGCGGGTGACAATAAACTAAAACCTTTCGAGGCAATGTCACTCAATCTCTTCCTAGTGTCGACCATAGAAACTACAATTGATGGCGTCCAGCTTCAATTTTGGAAATTTTCTATGAAGTTCACAATCGTCTAAAACCATTCGGTACGAGAAGGAAGTAATCATTGTTGCAGTTCCAGCTCAAATGCACACAAAACGTGCCAGGAAAATATCGTTCAGGAAATTTTAACATTCAAATTTCAAAACTTGTTTTCGATTTGCAAAAATTATTAATAAAAGGAGCTGACTCCTTTTTGTTGAACACCCTTCAATGTCAAACTTTCCTTTGAAACAATTACTGTGACCTACATTGATGGTTATTTTATATACACACACAGTTGCAATAATGTCAAAGTTTATATCGTATATCTGATTGAATGTTTACATCACGAAGCTCACAACTTTGTACTTTGATAAAGCGGTTAGTTTTAACCCTGAAATACATGCGTGCAATATTTTTTGCAATTTTGTGTGCTGAGAAATATTGATTTGATCATAAATTGTTGTCATGCTATGAAAAAAAATTTTACTTTTTAAAGTGGAGATATCCTTGATTGGCGCAAAATTGCAATAGCTTTTGCGACAAAGATAGAGTGTTTTAACATGCTGAAAAATAAAATTGAACTTTTTTTTCACATTGAAAAATGCAATTAATTTATTTTTTGAAAACTTTTTTTGGGTAGATTTCTTATCGTTCGGAAAAAGATGATTTAGCATGTTCCTTTATTGCTCGTGAAATATTTACATGCAAAAAGTATCCCGACATTTAAATATTCAAAGATTGTTGATTAATTATTCCAGTAACTGAGACATTTCCAACACTGAACGGTACTTCATTTCTTCCTCATACACTCTTTTTCCGCTTTAGTTTATGCTAATGTTTTTTCAAGTCCCTAAAAAAAAATCAAATTACTTTCGTTAGTTCTCACTTAATCCCTATTTTTAGTCGTAAAAAGACCCTTCTTGCAGTTGTATTTTTTTCAGTCTTTAATTTACAGCGTCACTTAAAATTCCTCTATTAACCTTTCGTGATCCATTTAAGTAAATATCACTCAGCTAAGTTTCTTTTTTTTTAACCCTATGTTTCGATAACACGAGCTTTTTAATCATCTCTTTGCACTGAAGGAAAAAAAAAAGGGAGGTTATTGAAAGGAAGATGTAGTTTTCGTCGGGAGAACTAAATGTATTTATAAAACACTTTTCTTTTCTTTTTTTTCAAAAAATGACTGTTGATGTACGAAATTATATTCTTGCGGTGAAGTGCAAAAAAATACATTTATCTGTTGCGCTGCTAAAAAAGCGTATAATCACTAGAGTTGAACGTTGATAAAGACAAAATCAGCACGTGGGGGAAATATTTGAGTACATGTGAATTAAGGATAGGAAAAAAAAAAAAAAAAAAGGAACCGCGATGTGATAGCTGTACTTTTCAATATCGTAGAAAAAAAATACAAACATGTTTCGCGATCTTTGCATGGTCGGAGTGCTACGGGAGAATACTGCATTTTGTTTGCTTTATTAACACACAGCACTAAACTTCTATAACTGCGGTAACTAATTCTTTTTCCTTCTTACATCCTCTAAAGCTAAAGACCAAACGTCTCAAACCGTCTAGTAAGGAAAAACTTGAAACTTTTAATAAGACTTTTTATATTAAATTTTGGTGTTGTACGAAAAAAATACGCTTGACACTCCCTCCTCCCCATTTTACAGGCGCAAATATAGCTCACATATGCTGAATGGGAGTAAAATTTCCCTATGATTTTTGACTACGTTTATTTGCAGTACAAATAGACTTCGAGAATTCGAACTAATTAGAGCTGAGCTCCGTTCAGAAAATATTAATTATATCTAGTAAATTTAGTAAAACAATCTTTTAACATTACAAAAATTCATATTTGTTGATTTAGAGTGTTTGAAAAAGAAGATTTCCATTACATTGAAGTTCGCAAAAGAAAACTGACTTCATTTTGACTAATCAAGGTGTTGCCTTCATTGCTAAATACCGATTCAAATGTTTCTTTTAAGTGAAGAAAAATTACTAGCTTTATTTTTGATTTTTAATTTCCATTTTTATTCTGAATTTTTAGTATTTTTTCCAATATATTAATTAAAGAAAAAAAAATCGGATTATCGAACATTTCGGAATCCTGCCGTTTTGATTACCGGGGTTTTATGGTAGTTGAAGGTTAGTTTTCTTTAACATAGTACTTTAAAATGCATAAGGTAAAATCCATGTCAATTCAACAAGGGCTGTAACATGATAGTGTAGGATTTTTTTGAATTTAAGATAGGTAAAAATTCATGAAAAGTTAGAAAAGTTTTTTTTGTTTTGTTTTGCCCAAAAAATTCCTGTGCCGAGATACAGGCCGCCAAAGATGGCGGTCCTGTCATAATTTCTCACTTGGGAATTTCGTCAAAATCTTTAAAGTACATTATCTCAGGAACGGTAGAACATATTTTGTTGCGGTTTGTTTTATTTAAAAGGATATTTTTTCTTGTTTAAACACATATAAAGCAGTTTAAAATATATGATTTAGTTTTTTTTCCGCAGCCTTTTGAAAAAAAAAAGTTTAAAATAATGTTTTTGATTTTTCCCCAACTACATCAATTTCAAAAATTTTCATTTTTTTTTACAGTTTATTAGTACGATTGAGCACTACGTTCCCTGAAAAGGAGAGCTTCCACTTTTTCGTTTTACCGATTTTAGAGGCATTTGAAAAAATGAGGGTTTTTAAGAAACTCTTCACGTAGGGTGATGGCACCAGTAACAGACAAGGGTCCAGTAACAGACAGTCATAAGTTGAGATTTAAATAATAAGAATTTTAGGCGGGTTAAATTGATGTTGCTGTAGCCAATATATACGGTGCAGTCAACTAGTGTTATCAGAGTGTATTTCATGAGTCAGTATGTATTTACAAGGCAGTAGTGGAAGGTTATGAACAGCTACTTCGAGGTTAGCTTGTGTTTCATGCTGCAGCTAGCTGTTTACGTTAAGAAGGTGAGTGTTTTCAACTATCATTTTGTACTGTAAAATGTCGATATGATTGTATGCTGGAGGTATTTTTAATGTTTGAACTATGCTCTTTTCGGTTTTCACATCGTTTTTCACGCACAATCTCTTATAATGTGAGTTTTATCTATGCCTGTTACTCATCCCCAAAATACTCGTTTTTCTAGCAACAGACACCCATGTCTGTTATTGGTCCTTGAAGCCCTTTTCATTTTTTCCTCTTTTCTTGCTCTAGAAGAGGTTATTCAATGATTTGATTGTGCCTACAGGTTCTATATTGAAATGGAACAATGTGACTAGTCTCAGACAGGGTGTCTGTTACTGGTCCGAAAGAGTGTCTGTTACTCATGCCATACTTTTTTGGAGCCTCAGAATAGAGAATACACCACTTTTTTCAATTCAGGATGCTCCCCCCCCCCCTGCCAGGAAATTCTGTTACAGTGAAGAACAGATCCAAACAGCCTTATAAATAGTAATGGTATGAGTGTTGCTGCTTCAGCAAGGAAAAATAGAGTCCCACGATTAACACTTTTGAACAAAGTAGCATAAGCAGGATGGGTCCAGGCCCAGTATTTTCAAAGAGCGAGGAGAAAATACTCGTTCTCTACATAGCCTCATCATCTAAAGCGGGGTTTCCGATATTAATAGAAGAATTTTTAGACAGTGTGCAGCTACTCTTAAAAGAATCGGGGACAAATAATTCTTTTACTGACTGAAGACCTAGGAAATCATGGTACAATGGTTTTTCTTAACGGAACCATTCAGTCGGTCATAGAATCAGTGAAAACCTCACATTGTCCCGTTCAAAAGTAACCACAGAAAACCTAGGGAACTGGTTCAAGACAGTTTACGACTATTTAAAAAACAACAATTACCTTGGCACTTTAGAAAATACAAATCGAATTTTTAATTGCGACGAAACTGCGTTTTTTCTCAACCCAAATTGATCCCGGTGCTTGCAATGAAAAGTGACAAAAATGTATACCAAGTCGTGGACAATGATGAGAAAGAATGTGTCTCAGTTTTATTCACTGCAAACGCTGCTTGGCAGTTTCTACCACCAATAGTGATCCATAAATACGTAAGAATCCCAGATAGCATTAAGTTCAGCATGCCCCAGGGTTGGGGATTAGAAAAGACAGATTTAGGGTGGATGACAAGCAAGACGTAGTTTGAATTTTTGGCCAATGTATTTCAGCCATGGCTAAAAACTGAAAGGCTGAGCTCAGTTGAGCAATCACGAATTGCTTATTGTTTTCATTTGACCTTTGAACAATGTTCCTTTGATTTTATCCCCCTCCCCGCCTTCTGCAGCACCACCGTCGCCCGGCCCCTCCCGATGCAGCTCCTGTGCATACCCTACACACACACACGCATACATACACAAACGCATGCCCACACATATAAATGCCTACACACTGTCGCATACATATACACACACACACATTCCTACATACACACACACGAACACCTACACGCGCGCACACACACACGCCTACACAAAGAAACACACGCTCGTGATTGCGAAAAACATAACTTGAATTTAAAATGCCAAAAATTCATTTTTTCGTTTTTTTTTTGTTTTTTGTTTTTGTGACGAAAATTTTGTAGTCGGGTAGGTACTTAACTGTTGTTTATTCGAACTTAAAGGCTTTTGTCTGGAAATAAAGAAGATTTGCAAATTTTCAAGAGAAAAGTGGAATTCAGTCTATTATTCATCCTTTTAGCCTGTCCGTTACTGGGTATCATCAGATTTTTCGGTGTCTGTTATTGGCAGGGTTGCCAGATTTAAGAAAAGTAAATACGGGACAGGCTTCTAGGAGTAAAAAGGCGTTGGTGGGAGGGGGGGGGGGTATTCTTGGGACGTCTATTCATGATGAACCTGAAAAATTCAATCACAGCAAAGCATTAAATGTCGCCTATCAAAGCGTAAAAATCGTTTTCAATGCGATTGACGATGCATGCTCACAGATACATTTCCAACACAAGAAAATCGCCGGTCTAAGTATGACGAGTGAAAATTGCTTCAACATTTGAATGGAACAATTGCCTGTTTGGGGATATTTTGATAGTTGAAATGGAAACCCTAACTTCAGTGGATGAACCCTAAACTCCTGTAGATAGCGTTTGTTGTTGACCACTCTTCATTCTCCTCAAATGACAATCTTACCAGTAAAACAGTTACGTTACCGGATCCAGTTCAGCCCTGTCAAAATAAAGCATTTCCCTGCTTGCCAAACATTACCAAAAAATATTATCAAATTATTATGCCGTGGAGCGAGTTCTGTTGTTGAGTACGTCAGGAACGTTACTCAATCATTTGCTATTATATATATGAAGATTAGTCTATGAGCAAATACTAACCAAATTAAAACAAAACAATTTTAGCGTTTGTTGCCACATGATTTTCTTATTGCCCATTATTTCATTTTTTGTTTTACTTAATTTTTTTCCTTTAAAATAATGTCTCATTCTATAAAATATTGTCATCAGTTAGAATACGGGACTTTAGCCGTCCCGTATGGAAGTTCCCCGGGACGCGGGACAATTTTTCAAATTACGGGACTGTCCCTTGAAATCCGGGACGTCTGGCAACCATGGTTATTGGGGTTCGGAGCTTTCTTCGAAATTCAGCAAATAAAAATTAAATTGACTAATTCAGAGGATCCAGAAGCAACCAAACGTTGGATGAGATGTTGTTGCTTGAGAAAAAAATAGTTTTAAAAAACTAAATACATTTAAAGGGTCAGAAAATTGGGTTAGCCTGAGAGTGATGTCTTAAGCATGTCTGTTACTGGTGCCGTTACCCTAATGGCAGACCTGAAAATCAAAAAAAAAAAAAAAAAAAAAAAAAAAAAAAATCGCAACAAGTGACTAGAGAACACTTTTAATTAAGTTATATAGCGAAATTTTCATTTTGATTCTCTACTTTATCCAGAACTTTTCTTTTTTATGAAAACAAGAACTCGACCTCCAGCCGATTCGCTGCATTTCTTCAGCGTAGCGCCGAAAGAATAGTTAAGCGGATTGCTATTTTGTTCTCACTAAATTCAATATCCAGGATAAAATGGCGACTCAAAATGCCTACGCCACTGTGCTTGAATGGAATTATCCCTTTTATAGCTACATAATATCACATAAATAATATTTTTCCACATTTCAAACTTTCAGTTCATACCAAAACCAAACGACTTCAAACATTCATATTTTCCTACGTCAATTTAGATTCTTTCAAAGTTCACTAATTCAAGAAATATGCACCTCACTCTTTCAAATTACCGGGTTAATAATTAGACAATATTGCATTTTGTTTCACTGTTTCCACTTACCAGGGGAACAGTGAGACAATATTGTATTTCGAATTTATTTTTTCACTCGTTTGTATGAATTCGTAATTTTTTCTAGATCCACTTTAAAAATACTTATTACAATAAATAATATTGCATAGTTAAAAAGAATTTAATTTCTGTGTTTTTAAAAAAATGTAATTGAATTTTTGCCTCTCACTGTACCCAGTCTTCCCCTACTTCTGAGCGCCATAGGGAAAAGTTGCCGTCCTGAAGGACTGTGATTTCTTTGCTGAAAAGTAACAATATAATCGTGTGGTATTATTTTTATCATACATATTTTAATATTTTCTAACTTTCACCAACAAAAAGTGCTGTCAACTGCACAGAAAAATCGAAAACACGTTTTTATTATTATTTTCTTCTCGTAAAGTCCAATTGTTTACCTTCAGTGCAAAAATTACGTCTTTGCTCAAGTTCAAAAATAATTTAAGTCCCCTTTTTGTTATTTCGTAATAAAACGTACAAAAGTTGTCATTTACCCGAAAGTATTGATTCACTACTGAAAAAGCTCTGTTACAGAACATTTTCCAACTTGCATCATTGTTTTGTTATGCAATTAAGTTAAAAGAAGTTTAGGGCATTATTTTAGTTGGAGGTTACAATGTTTCACAACGACATTCTGGAAGATAGTCATGATCAAACGATTTATTACATCCCTGCTTATCTCGGTGGAGCACCCTCAGAGTTCTTGAATAATGAAGATGAATCAAACTACGTTGTAATTAATTGTAAATTTCTACCTACTATTCATCTCCAAACAAGTGGTCTCTTGAGCAGAAACTACTTTATGGAATTTGTTAATATTGTAACAACTCTGAGGCCTTCAGAAGATAACTTAGGGGGTTACACTGCAACATTAGCTTTGAGTTCAAATCATTATTAGCACACAGTGCTTTACTATACGTTTGCATCGTTTTAATTTGAGAAGCTAAGCGAATAATATTTGATAGATAATATGTGTGTCAGTATGTTTCTCCTCATCTTGCCTTACTTTGCGTGGTTTAATGTTACGTTATTTTCTTTGAATAAAAACTGTACTTGAAGCAAGGGTAACCTCGCGTATTAAAGAAAAGAAAACTTCAATGAGTATATCTTTACAGTCGGCGTGTGTGAAATCAACATAAACTTTCTTTTTTCTTACGTATTTTGTTCCTATTTACGAGTACTTGCATACCTTGGTTTGGTTTATTGACAACATACATTTCGAGTTCGCGTACTTGGTAACACAGGACCTGTTTATGAACTCACGTCCAATATGACAGATAGCGCAATACAGGAACATAGTGTAGGATAGAATTAACAGCACAGAGAAGGAAGTTACAACCAGGGACAACGGGCGGGAATCGAACCCAACACCTCGGGATTACTACAATGACGCGCCAACCAACTGCGCTACCGAGGAGCCTTGCATACCTTACTTGACACAAATTTGCGAAAGTAATAGCAAATAAGGGTTTAGGAGTGTAAAAGAGCATCTTTTTTAAGTAAGGAAATGGAGGTGAGAGAGAAAAATAAGGCCACTCTTTGTGTGGCTATGTTTGGTTTCATAGATGCATTTACTTCCAGTTCGGAATTTTCATAAAAAAATATATTTATATATATATTTTTTTGAAATTAACGTTTATTAGATGACTTGATACTAAGACTCTAATTATTTTAAAAGTAAATTTCTTTTCACTAAATGCCATTCGTTTCATCACGCTTGGAGGAGAAGAAAACTGTGCGATACATCCAACAACGCGATGGGTATAACAAAGGACATTAGCAACAACTATAGTTGGGGCAACCCTAACCTGGCAGCTCTGTAATGCTGTGATTAGGATTTCCGTATACTCCACAATTCTGCCAGGTCTAGGTTTGCCCCACTATAATTCATCTAACGCATAAGTAAACGTAAGCAATCTTACAAAAAAATCAGTTTATTCTTCTATTTCAACGGCTCTTTTATCCAAAACAATAAAAAAAAGTTAACCATACCAGTTATTTTTAATGAGAAAAAAAAAATGATAGTCGAGGGACTGTCCGACCGAATCTCTGCTTTTACTAAGGGTTACTGAATAATATAAACTTATAATGTTGAAGTTATATTAAAACAACAAATCGAATTGAATTTCAGTGTAAATGTGCCAAAATTATTTGCTATGCTACACAGTCATGCAACATACCTTTGATCTACACTAAGCTTACGTTCGACGACCTCAACCGGTAGCCACCGGTCGGTTGGTCACATGACAGCTAATGACGTCAGCGGTTACTAACCGGTTGCTCACCAACCAATGCTTCATCGAACGCTTTCATTTGATCACCGGTTACTTGCACAGACATGGCGCGGACGAATAACACGAAGTTGAAAAATACTTATAATTGGTCAAAAATGTCACGTGGTTCTATTAACCAGCTTAAATTGTGGGCGACCGGTAGATCAACTGCTGAGGCTCATAGAACGACATCGTTAGCAACCAGTTAACCCGTAGCTCTCATAGAACGCTACTGTTAGTCACCGGTCGACCAGTTGAGGTCAATGAACGCAACCTAAATAACAGTATAGCGTCTGTCGGTCAGCCCTACTACTGCCATTTTTTAATATTGAAAAACAAAACACTCACCCGGGTGGACATGAAGCTCCAGTTTTTCTGTTAACAGCCGCACGCGCCAGCCGATTTCGCCACGGAGGCTTCGCTTTAGCTACTTTTCTTTTCTTCTTCTTCTTTTTGTTTTAGAAGCAAAAGTTTCTAAAACCTTACACTGTAAAAAACATAATCTGAAACGTTTCTAGAAAATAATGAGCAACTAGTGTGCCTAATTTCTGCCTGCAACATAGCTGACAAAAACATAAAAGTCTTCCGCTAAAAGTCAGTAACCTTCCTAAAAAAAACTGGAATCTTAACGTCAGAAACTTTTCCACTAAAAGTCAGTCATATTTATGGAATAAATTAGACACCTTCAGAGAAAACATAGATGCGTTTATACAGTGGCGTACCTAACATGATTGACACCCGGGGCGGAAAGTTGAAGTGTTACGCCCCCTACAAACGTAAAAAAAAAAGTTTTAATATTCTAATTAAACGTGAAATTCGTACAATTTTCAGAAAAAAGTACATTTGTGTTATAGCAAAATTTTAAGTGGGATAATGGTACAAAAGACAAATAAAAACCATGAATGTTTTTATATAGCTTGCCCTACATGTATGTGTGCGACGAGACGTCAAAAAATTAAAGGAGAGTATGAAATTAATGTCCCCGTAATTATTTCAAACACAAAGAAATATATTGGGTTTCAGTTTTTTGGTATAAGAGATCACTACTTGGTCGAAGTATTGACAATATGAACCTGATCCTGAGTATAGTATTCAAACCATGAAGTGGGGTGGAAAATAGGGGATCCGGGGGTTCCCCATCGGAAAATCTTGAAATTTGTAGTCTTAAGGGGTTACAGTACCTCAAAAATGATAAAACGACCAAAAATATTTTTATTGTTTATTTCAAAACTAAAAACTATTCTGAAGACAAGGAAAATGTTTCATTGCTTTAGTTCAAATATTTCTTACGCCCTTCTGACTCTGAGATACAGAACTTACAGTCAAATTTGAGGAGAAAACACAAACGTTACTTGTAAGTTTCGCTGAGGGGATTAATACAGTTTTTCACGAACCTCGATTTTTATTTCATATCTTGCTTTTTTTCTTTTTTTAAGGGGTTACAGTACCTCAAAAATGTTGAAACGATCAAAAATTTTTTTTATTGCTTATTTCAAAACTAAAAACTATTCTGAACACAGGAGAAAAGTTTCATTGCTTTAGTTCAAATATTTAAAAAGTTATGAGTGGTTTTAGGCCATGCTCGCTATGTGTTCTTATGCAAAAGAAAAACTTTAAATTGCTTTTTCTCGATGATGTTTTTTTTTGTGTTTTCATGTCATTAGAATCCCTAAGGATTTTTTTCTATTAAAGATACAGTTTTGAAGTAATACTTTTTGGGATTGGGATAACATATTTGACAAAACTGTGCATTGGATAAGCATTTTACAAATTACTCAAATGTTAAGAGCATGTTAAACCTTTAAAAACCAATTAAAAAAAAAAACTTTGATTTTTACATAACTAATCACAGAAAATGTTCTATAAACTCATAAGCAAATGAATGCACAGATTTTTAGAGATGATTATAGTGATCGTTTAGCAAAAAACTTTTTTTTTTAAATTAGTGCAAAAATAAAAAAGCCTTAGGGTTTTCAAAAAACTGAAAATTTCCTCAATTTTTTGAATTTTTTAAAAAAATAGGCAATATTTTTAAATTTTGAAAATAAATTACTGTTTACGAAATAAGTATGCATGTTATGGTTTCAAAAAATATAAAATTTACTTAAATTAAAAAAAATGTTTGAAAGGTACTGTGACCCCTCAAAGCTGCATTTTAGCTTCATATTTTTCAAAAACTTGCAGTTCTACCTTGGGTACCACTATTATCCCCCAGACGGGTGACACCGGGGCGGATCGCCCCCCACCCCCTGTAGTCACGCCACTGGTTTATAGTAGTAGCTTGGCACCTTCTTGAGTTACCAGAAAAGCTCTCAAAGCAAATGAAGCCGAATCTAAGGCTAACTTGCATGCACATTTTTCTACGTATCTGTATTCATGAAACTTTTAGTGATTCAAGAAACATTTTCTCAATGTACTACTTATTTTTCATTGGAAACTAGTGAAAATCTGTGAAATCCGGAACATTGCCCGGAAATAACCTGGGACGTTTCGGAATTTTCTTGCAGTGTATAAGCTGATGTAAAATAAAATTTCTGAATTTCAGAATACCAAAAGTTTTGGAAGCTACTTTTGAAACCGTGTAATAGATTGAAAGATTACATGTAATTGAGGAACTTGATCTGATAAAATGAAATTTGATTCTACGGTGCGCTTAAAGAGCAGCGTTTCTTAATGTAAAGCATAACTTTTGTTATGTAGTTTTCAAATGCATTAATTTTTCATGTTCTCGGCAGAAAATGTTTATAATGGATAAGATACCATGAATGACGTAAAACTTGGAATTTTCCCTCAGGAATGTAAATTTTATGTAAAAAAATAACATAGTAGTTACAGTAGAGTGTAAAATATTTTTCGGGTTTTCTGTAGAAAATGTTCTTTATTGATTACGTGATATTAGTGAAAAAGTTGTGAATGCTTCTTTAAGCTTATAAATTTAATTTAAATAACTCAGTAGAGTACAAGTTTTCCTTCGTCTACCTAAAATATAAACGTAATTTTTAAATTTCATGATTTATCACGATTAAATTTGCTGTTTTGACCATATCAGAAACATGATAAAGTAAACATGATTTTGAAATAGTATTTACTTTATTAACCGACTTCAAAAAAGGAGCTTATGATTTCGTATTGCGGCTTTTTATGTGTGTTTTCGAATTATTCCAACACTACTGGACCGATTTGAAATTTTTTTTTTGTTTGGACTTTCCAGATGGTCCCATCGTAATTTGATCTGGATCTGATAAGGGGTCCCGGAGAAATCCAAGAAACTTTAAATTTCATACCTCATGGTCACGTGATGTTGCTGTGATCGGTGTATTTTCACATCTAAGCTTTTGGCTTTCTCCTGAACGATATTTAATTCTTGCGGCATATGGATGATTAATTTTCTCAACGCTGCACCGCATGGTAATTTTTTATTATAAGTGTTACTAATGTATTTATTACTGCGTAGCAAAGCAGTAAATTAAATATATTTTGCTACTTTAATAGTTGAATCAATTACCTTAATATTTTATTTACTAATAAATAACTTTATTTAAGCACTAAAATATAAAGTTCTTTATTTAATATTCCAATTTTTAAATATATTTAGTGTTCAATTGAGGGGGAATAGAATACAGAACACCCCTCCCCCACGATTTAATTTATATTCTTTCGCGATGCCGCCAGTTCAATTTGAAATTAGGGTTATATTAATTAGCAGGCTTCAAAAAAAGGAGGAGGTTCTGAACTCGTCGGATTTGTTTTTCCTTTGTGCAATGTTCCATAAATACTCGAAGACACCTGTACTCAGGGACGTGAACAGGGTGGGGGAATGGACACCTGTTGGCCCGGGCCCGAGCCTGGAGGGGGCCCAATATTTTTGTAACTAACGGTGAAATATAGGGGTAAACAATACGGAGAGGGGCCCGGAAAAGTCATTTGTGATGGGCGCCAAAATTTCTGCGCACGCCCCTGCTTGTACCGATAAGGAAAAGTCTTTTTTTGCTTGAAACAGCATAGTTCCTCGGCGGTCTAATGTTAATCAAGTTCAGGTTTGATGAAATTGCGGGAACTCTTCATATATCATACTCACATTTAAATCGATTAGTACTTTATTAACTTTGTATATCGTCTCACTTAGTGAACCGGTTTTTATGCTTTTTTTTTGTTTAGTGGTGGTTTTGTTTAGGGGTGGTCTAACTTAGGTTCCAAATCTTTGATTTACCCTCTTTGTTCTTTAAAAGTTCTTTAAAAGTTAAGGGTAAAACAATAAATTTCATGCAATTTCCCTCACAAACGATTAAATATAAAACCCATTGATAAACAAAGGCCATAAAACAAAGGTTTATACTTTCTTTACCTACAGTTAAAGAAAGTACTAAAAAATTATATTATTAAGAGTAATAATGAAAATTTTGAATTAAGGATTCTCTGAAGCAAACATAAATTTCATTCTAGTGAAATTTTTAATCTTCATCTATAGTGGCGGGCGCCATGTGAAGAAACATGCGACTTTCATCACGAGTTACATGACACTAATTGCGAAACATAAATTACAATTTACAGTATTACAATTCTAAAATTTACAAATTTAAACTAAAAGCGACTTCGTTTTTTTTTTTTTTTTTTTTTTTTTAGTGACTCGTGCATTTGCTTTCGGAAAGCAAACTTTGATAAAGTTGTTTGATAAAGTTGAACTAATGATGAAGACAATTTTTTTTCTGTACATAGTTACGCATTTGAAAAAGCCTTTCTTCAAAGTCGTCGGAAATCTCCGAGACGCTCGCCGTGTTATTTACACCACTAAAAAGCGAAAAATAAATTACTTTTAAATAAAAAAAACAGCCTTCAAAGAATATCCAGGAACTAAAAAGCAAAAAACAACTGATGACACTTGCATTCTATTTCGTACCTAAACATAGAGATGAAATTTATTTTACAATTCCAGTACAAAAATCAACTAAACTAAACACCGAATTATAAAATAAACACTGATTTAAATTACTATACGATGAACTATTTTAAATACCTAACTAATTATATACGATTTCTTAATTTTTAATAACCTTTTGAAGTCGGCGCCTCCTATAAACTATACTACCTAACGTAACTGATTAGGTTTAGTTTTAAAGACTAACTTCGCGTATAGTTAAATTAGTGTTTAATTCAGGATTCGGTGGGTTGTCAGTTACGTTATGTAGTTGTTTATAGGAGGCCCCGACTTCAAAAGGTTATAATTAGTTAGGTATTTAATATAGTTCATCGTATAGTAATTTAAGTCAGTGTTTATTTTACAATTCGGTGATTAGTTTTTTTGATTTTTGTATAGTTAAATTAGTGTTTAATTCAGGATTCGGTGGGTTGTCAGTTACGTTACGTAGTTGTTTATAGGAGGCTCCGACTTCAAAAGTTTATAATTAGTTAGGTATTTAATATAGTTCATCGTATAGTAATTTAAGTCAGTGTTTATTTTATAATTCGGCGATTAGTTTAGTTGATTTTTGTACTGGAATTGTAAAATAAATTTCATTTCTATGTTTGGGTAGGAAATAGAATGCAAGTGTAATCAGTTATTTTTTGCGCTTTAGTTCCTGGATATTTTTTGAAGGCGTTTTTTTTTATTTAAAAGTAATAACGTTTAAGGACCGTTTCATATGAAGCAAAACTAGACAAAATATTTGTATAAATAAACGAGTAAAAAGAGTAAATTGTGCACTCTTGAAAAAGTGCCCTAAAATTCACTTGCTTGAACTAGAAATTAATTTAACAGATGAGAAATAAGTTAGTGATTGAACGATTTCCTTTCACTTATCGGTTGTAAAAGATTATTCAATTGTGTCTTTGTAATCATAAGAATTCATCTGGTGTATACTATTTCCTAAGCAATTTAAATAGTTTCAGCTGTTTAACTTATATAAAATGAATATTATTGTTGACTGTTATTTGTGCAATTAAAACATTTCTAAAAAGTAATTGAAAGTCTTTCGCTGCAAGTTAAGTAGTCTGTTTTAGGCCGTGTAAATCTCCCTCGTCTAGACTACTGATAATTTTCGTTATTTAAGATTATTGGTAAAAGTAAAACAATTTTAAAATACTTTTGTGCCTGAAAAGGTTAAAAAAAAAAAAAAAAAAAAAAAAAAGAAACATCGTTTGATAACATAAATTGCAGATTACTGCAGACACGTGTTTTGGGGTTTCAAGGAATCCATTTAAATACAAAATAAGTGAACTCATGGATGAAAAAACATCCGACAAAAGTCTGGTTTTTCATCCATAAGCTCACTTATTTTGCATTGAAAAAAAGATTCCTCGAAACCCCGAACACGTGTCTGCAGTAATCTGCAACTTGTGCCATTCTATGGTGTAATTTTTTATTTTAAAAACAAATTATTTGTCTGATTCTTTGAGTAAAACTTGAAACAAATAATTTTACTAGAGTTCCGTAGGAACTAAAAAAGAAAAAAAAATCTTCTGTAATCCCTGAAACTCGTGTTGAAAAAAGTCGCCAACATAATCGAAAATGTTTCCATTAAACATTCACGTTTTCTAAATTTTTGGAGGAAAATGATTCATCTTTCTGGCGAATCTTATTATTTGATCATGAAGGTTAAGCCGCGAAGACGACCCAGTTTCTAAGATCATCATCATTTGCATAAATTTCCTTTGGAAGACGGCAGCATTCTAATCTTTCGAAACGCCTTCCAATAAAGGCTTAATGACGGCAGACCCTGTTTTTTAAATTGAGTCTGGGCAATTCTAGAAAAAAAAAAAAAAAAAAAAATGAGTTCTGAAATTTTCGAATCTTGAAGCAACAACGTCTTTTTCCTTATTTCTTTGGAACAAATCGGCTTATATCATGTTTTTTTAAAAGAACTAACTGAACGCTTTCTTATAAAGTTCAGGAATGTTTCAATAAAAAACCGATTATGTAACAAATTTTAAAGTTACTGATGTTTCTTTTTTTCAAGATAGATTCTATTCATAAGTTTTGTTCTCAAAATGCACAAAACTTATTTTAACAAAAGTGTACTCAAAACTTTGTGAAATGCAGTAACTGAGTTTTTATATTAAATGAATGAATTACCAACGTTTTGATGCGCAAAAATTGCAAATTACTGCAGACACGTGTTTTGGTGTAACAAGAAACACCTTTTTCAATGCAAAGAAATGTGAGTTTTTGGATGAAAAGTCATCCGAGGAAAGCTTTTCATCCTAAATCTCACATTTTGTTGCATTAAAAAAGGTGTTCCTTGTAACATCGAAACATGTGTCTGCAGTAATTTGCAATATTTGTGCATCAAAACGTTGATAATTCATTCATTTAATTTTCAAGCACAGTTGTATTTATTCGTAGTTCGTTTTCTGAGTTTTCAGAAACATTAAAAAGGTACAACCTGAATTTCTTGACAGTCTGTGTGACAGTGGATCACAAGAATTTTGTTTGAATTTTACTTTGTTTATTCTAACTCCGGCAATGAATTGGTTTTCATTGGCTTAAACTTGCACACTGAAGTGTAGATGATTTACAAGGCAACTGCGATCACCTATGGGTTTAATCAGAAACAAGAATTTTCCAACCGTCTTGTAATCATCCTACTTGCTGAGTTTGATCAAGAGCAGAATCATTTTCGTTTTAGACCCATCGATCCCTATAGTTTTCTCGTGAGGGTTAGGTTAGCTGTTTGGGTTAACTTGCATTTCAGAAGGCTTTTGAATTTTTCATGCATTTTCCTTTCCAACTCTGATGAATTTTTAATCTTTGCAACCCATCATTTAATCTTTAGTGTAATGACTTCTACTTCTCTTAGGCCTCCACGAGCGATGCAAACTTTCAGAAAAATGACTTCTCCACTTCACTTCAATGGAAATTCGCCACGATGATGGAGGGAAAACAATAGCTTGCGTATTCCAAGAGTAACTTTATCGATCTTCTCATCTTATCATTACAGTCATCAATCAAACGTTTATGAATAAATAAAACGCGTAATTCGAAACGCTTCTGCCTCCGAATGTGTTTTGTTTAGATTTTCAAACCGCCCTGGAAAAGAGTTTATAATCACAATAAGTGAAGGAGAAAACTGAAAATTCCCACCACTTTCATCATGATTTATGTGTAGAATACATCTGCATTTATTATCGTGAAATAAATCCCACGCGATATAATTCATACGGAATCATCAATACAATCCATATCGATAAAATAAACCGTCTTCTCTGAATTAGCATTTCACCTTTTACTCGATATGAATAATTCAAGCAAGGAAGTCGTAAATCAATAGAAATGATAAATTTCAGGAAATAAAAATCCACTTTTGTTTTATTAGTGATTTTGAAGCTAATGTAATTAAGCTGTAATTCCTTAAGCCAGGGCTAAGACAGAACAACATGCAATGTATCTACCACCCGGTTATTGACAAGCAGAGACTTCAGTTTCGTCCTTGTTACGGACTCATCAGTCTGGAATAGTGAACAACCGAGCTAGAGGCAGATGTCATCTCATTAAAACTGAGAATGAAGCTGAAATCATTATACAGTAAACTCCCTCTAATGCGGACACTAACGGGACATTTTTTTTTGTCCGAAATAGACAGGTGTTCGCAGGACAGGGGTTTAATAATCTTAGGAACAGGTGAATTAGAAATTACCTGCATAAGAGGGCTCTCCGCCTTATAAGGGTGTCCGTTAGGAGGGGTTTTGTAGTTGAGAAAGGAGCCCTTAGCCCTGTATACCTAGCTCAAGGGCGGAAACTTACAGCTTTGCCTTCAATTTTCGAGTTGAATCACAACATGGTTGAAGACATTCGCTGGTGAGCAAAATTTACTTTAGCTAACATTTTGTTGGCACTCTTACCTTCAATGACATGACATCTGCCCCCCAGCTCGATTGTTCACTATTCCAGCACCATGAGTCCATAACAAGGACGAAACTGCAGTCTCCGGATGTGATAACGAGGGCTATCGGTACATCGCATTTACAAATGCAATGAGTTTTTCAACAGGTTATTATTGTTAGAAATTATTGTTTTGAAATTAATCATTGACATTAACAAAATATTTTTCCTATCGCTTCCCGTGTTATTAAGATAACTGTTTTTACTTATTATTATTATTGTAACACTCTTACCGTTCAATAAATAATTTGTCAGATGAGCAAAAATACTTTAAGTACATATTAGCAGCACCAGGATTGAAAGTGAAGGTTAATTGAGCAAAAAAAAAAAAAAGTCGTACAATTTTCCATTCATTCTTAGTTTTTGGTGAAAATTTTATCAATTTTATTCTTTGGGAACTGTACCTTATCAAGTGAGACTTTTTTTAGAGCACAGTTCACGGGATATTAATCATTTGCAACAAAATTGCAAGCTGAACTCAGCAACCCTAACTATGGTTCAGGCACAACCAGTTTCAAGCCCCAAGAAATATTCCTGATTTAGAAGCACTTGTCAATCTCTTTATTGTCAAGTGACAGATGTTTCCTTGGCGTGTTCCTTGGTGTGCTTTGGAGTTGTTCCTTGTTGTGAAAAATCTCGTTTGAATTAACTTCAAGTTATATTAAGTTATACTAGCTGCGTGCCCGGCGTTGCACGGGCTACTTAAAAAATGAAAGAGATGTCCAATTGATGTTTTTGTATTACTCTGACATCAGTTTCTAAAGCGCTAAGGAGTAAATAAATACGCGTAATGCAAGGTTTGAAAAACACCAGTAGAGCATATTTTTGTCAAAACTCTCTGTAACGTTAATCATAGTTATCAATGATACAAATTATGAGTATTTTCAATTAGCACAAAAGATGAAAATATATTCATTATCAATTATAATCTGTGCTCACGTTAAAATGAATTACATCTGATAGACTATATCTGAACTATTTATGTACAATTACAATCAGCTTTTTACATAGAATGACACATACTTTTTGGTTGATTACGTGAAACTAAAGCACCAAGACTAAATAACTACCAATAAGCATTAATTTAATACCAAGTCATCAGATTCCAATTTAGCTTTAGTTAAAACCCTTAAAAACAATCTTTTTTGTTCAACTCTGTTTCACAAAGAAATCCAAACAACCTTAATTTAACATGTTCTTTTAACGATATAAACTGTATTTTAAAAATAGAAGCAGGAAGGAAAAAGAGAGTTATTACAATTCGAAAACTCACCCATGTAACGGGAAAAGTCCAACAAAATAAACATAATTAGACGCACATCCTAAGTGTACCAAAATATGAGACCGGTGAATGATAAACTTACACTACAGTCAATAAACATAGCTAAAGAAACAACTTTCATATGCTGAAAAGAGTTAAGAACGTTGAATGAAAAAATAAAAAAAGCACAGACGATAAAATAAAGGTTATGTCCGAATAGGGCAACCAATTTTAAACTAATTTAAAATGAATTTCTAGATGGAAACGTTGTTTTAAGGTTTGGAAAGCAGCCAAAAAAATCTCTTTTAAAACAATTATTAGAATTAGAATTTTTACTTGCTCACGCATATGCAAAATGGCAACAGGAAAGAAATAAAAATTCCTGAATAACGTTAGGTTAATTAACGTTTTAATTAATATATCCGCTAATTAAAGTCACACAATTACGAGATTGGTCCTATTATTTTCTTTGGAAAATTTCGAACTGATCGGTATCTCGTTTGACTCTCGATTCGCAGCGGCTCTCGAGAAGATCGATCTTCAGACAGACAGACAGACAGACGGACGCGAACAGATTTTAATATTATAGTGGATTAACTTCAAACTATAAAGTTTTCTCTCCAAAAAAGAGGTGAAAGGCATTCTAAATCTTTCAACTCAGCTGCGTGCCGGAAATATCATGTGGCAATCTTATTTGATTGCCACGTCAGCAGTCTGATTGATGGACGAAATAGCAACCCTGTTATACATCTCTTGGATCGGCTCTGCGGTTCAGACAGGTCCCAATAATGGCAATAAAGCGCATCGTCATTGTTAATGGTTCACAGTGAATTACTCGCTATTGCTTACTAATCAGCCATGGTAATGACGCCTTTATTTAATTTTGTGCATGAGCTGATTGAACTGTCAGCAAACAATAATTAATCTGTGGCAGAACTAGGGTAAGGTCACCACACTGCAAAAAATAATTGTTGTTTTTACAGTAATATACTGTTTTTTCCTACAGTTTAATACTGCTGTGCCAAATAACAGAAAAAAACTGTGAAAATGATTTAGATTGCGCAAAACGATGCGCAAAAGGTTTTTCTTTTCATACGGGAAGAGAAAATGAATTTAAGGTATCGAGACAGCCATGTTAGTTATTTTTCGGGAGTGCTGAGGTAGGACTGCTCAGATGTAATCCAAGTTAAAGGCAAGTGCTAGTTATATTACTCATTCCCTTTTCCTCAAAATGTAGTTTTCTTTATCATCGAGAATGTATGTAAAATAAGTTTTTATTTTTAAATCGCAATTCGTATCCCAATATTCGTTGATGTTGACTTTGCAATTTCTTTTAGTTGTAAGTTGTACCGATTGCTTTATATCGAAAATCCGAGTAGTTGTTGTGATTCTGAACATTTTACTGCACGTATGATAGTTTTTAAACATTTTCTGAACCTCAGATTTGTTTTTAAAAGAAATCAATTCCTTTCTTGATCGTATTTAAAGTTATTAGAACATTAGACTTTGTTTACGACTATATTTTGTGTTATATAAGATGTCAGTACTTAAAATTTAAATTCCTATGTATAAAATAACAATGTGACTGAGAGACATGCAAACAGTATCACGTTTACTGATATTTTTTGTTGAAGAATTTGCCACTCTGGAAATAAACAGTCTGATGTCTAAACGACTTAAAGTTCTCTGAAATCTGGAGTCAGCTTAATACTTATCGATCAAAACTAAAATAATAGTAATTAAAAAAATAATCAATGAAGCACTCAAAAAAAAAAAAAAAAAAAAAAAAAAAAAAAAAAAAAAAAAAAAAAACTAATGAAAATAAGCATTTTCAGACACAATCACAAAATCTTTTTGTTTCAAAAGTTTTATATTTCCGTCTGCAGGAAATTAAAGTTTTACTTCAGGAAAAATGCACTAGTACCATTGGAACTTGTGAACATAAAAATAATTTTAAAAACTATATTCAAAGGCACTCGATGGGAGGTCAAGGGAAATCTGTATGACCTCCTCAAAATTTCCACATTGGGAAAATTTTGTCTGGCGATTCGGCAAATTTGGGGATATAACTGTAATGTTGCAATTTTTAAATTCTCGAATGTCCAAATTCCATTAGATATTGTACTTATTGTTGTGCGTACTTAATGTGCACATGCACCAGTATTTTATTAATCGGCAAATATGTAAGTTCCAATTGACAAATTGAGATTATACGCCTTTCCAACATAGTTAAGTTCAGGCCGTGCCTGGCTATATTTTAAAATTTTCAGCTCTTCATTTCTTATCTGGTAGTGTTTCGTTCTCGTCAAAATTAGTTTTTTAATTTAAAGTAGAATATTTACTTTATTATGCATTGTTTGTCATATTTTATTCGCCTTAATGGACATGCTCATTTAGTAAAGTAGATGCTAGTGAACTACAGTAGAATTTGAAACTCTGGTAACCTTGAACTCGTCAGTTTCCTTACATTTTAACTTTTAGAACCCTTTGGTTTTAAAGATTGACATCAACGTGTTTATGATGACGACAAAAACTACATTATAAATACTGAAAAGTGGCCTCAGTGGCCGAGCGGTCTGAGTGACTGCTTGACATTGACACACTTGAGGCGGTGGGTTCGACTCCCATTCTCGTTCCGGTTGTACTTTCCCTTCTTTGTGATGTAAATTATTTCATGTGTTGTTTATATGTGTAATAAAATATATCATGCGTAAGGGAGGCAAAGCACTCAGATTGTAGTCCTAATCAAAATAAACCTCTGCAATTAAGCACCAAAAGAAAGGAAAAGAAAGAAATACTGAAAAATGTGATTCTGTACTTCACTGTCTTTCACTGCATATAAAAAGTAAAAGTATGTCAGATTGTTATCCGTGTAAAGTGGAAAAATCGGAGAATTTCGTTTGAACTTGTAACGGAGGTTCAAGCCAAAGCCGGGTAAGATCTTTTGCATTTAAATGCGATGGGTTCCTTAGCAGTTGAGTTAGCAGTTGAGTGCTTTAAGGCTGGAGGGATTATTTTCACAATAATAGGCGATTTTTCAAGAAAGTCTCCGGTTTGTTTCTTAAAGAAGAAAAGTGAGGTTTTTGAATACTTTGTCAGATTTCAAAAGAGAACAGAGAGATTTGCGGGAAAGATCCGATAACGGAAAGGAATTTCTGAACTCCCGCTTTGAAATTTACCTTAGCGACCAAAGCATAAGAATTGAAAAAAAAAAAAAAAAAACCAACAAATCCTTCAGTTAACAAAGTAGCATCATAGAACACTATAACTCAACATTAATAAATGGAATTAGGACACTTTTAAAGGAATCGGGTTTGCCTCAGCAGTTTTGAGCTGAAGCAGCTATATGCTACCACTACTTACGGACTAGAGCGATTTTAAAAGGAAAAACCAAAACCTTTTTTGAGCTATTTGGGGGAAGAAAGCCATCTATTAAACACTCCCGTGTTTTTTGGCTGTATTTCGTATATTGGACTTCCAAAACAGAAAATCAACAAATTGGATATGAGAGCTAAACATGGAGTCATGGTAGAATATGCGTTTTATACGAAAGGTTATAGAATTTGGGATCCCGAAAATCGCGAAATGACAAAAACGCTGAATGTTTAAGTCGATGAAAATAAATTCTGGGGGCGTAAAAAATTAACGGGAAACAGAGGGACACAGTTTTATTTCACTACTGTGGAAATCTGAAGTAGGAGAAGATTATCCTGAGAATAATAAAATCGAGCATGTTGAGAATTAATAGGGTTAAATAAATACCAAGGC